>NW_017306786.1:103760-108713 GCF_000935625.1 Nanorana parkeri
TATATATATATATATATACACGTTGTAATTGAATCTTACCAAAGTAGTAGCATATGAAGTTTATCTTAATTTAAAACTTTTTATAGAAGGTGGTGGGAATTCCAGAATTACACAGTTGCAACCAAAATAGAAGGTAAGTAGATATCTGCAAGCGTGGAAATCTGCTCCAGTGTTTTTGCCTTGGTCTTCTGGGCAAAAAAGAATGTTAAACAATCCAACTATATTACAGTGCAAACAGCAGTATGGGGTGACACCAGAAGTGAGAGCCACTGCATACTTGGAAGTAAATAAGAACTAAGCGAAATGATGTTTGGCATGGGAATAAAAAATTACTGTATGATGTGTGCAAAGGACTTTTGTTTGACCCCTTTTCAGTAAACACTTGGGGGGTGATTTACTAACCTAAACACACGCACGCACCAGGTGCGTGTGATTTTCACACAGCAAAACCTATTTATCAACCAAAAAGTCTCTAAAAGCATATTTCCACTAATGCCATATATGGAAAAATCATGCACATGATGCATATATAATGCTGCTTCACAGTTTAGACAAAAATGGTTAGCTCATGCATTTACATTCCTGCATTCATCAACGCAAGCAACACAACATAGAGCTAATTTACACAACATCACCTTGCAATTCAGTCAAGGCTTTGCACAACACACCTGCTGGGTGTGTACACACTACAAAGGTGTTTAGATTCCACCCATAGATCATGCTGGGAGGGAACACACTACAGAGGTGTATACATGTTCGTGGTGTGTTTATAAGGTTAGTAAATCAACCCCTTGGTCTCAATAAGGTGAAATCTAATGAAGGCACCTGTATTCTTCCACTGTGTACCTACTTCACAGCACATTGCTATAAAATATGTGCAAACCAACAGAAAGCATTGGTGATATTGCAGATACAAAACATATGCATGCATTGATCTGGGAAGTATGATAGGCGGGTTCTACCCAGTGGCTACTTTCTGTTTCCAGTTATTTCCTGCTTCTACTTCCCTTTTAAACTTATTGTATTCAAGCTCTTGCGCTCAGCCTTGACAGAAAAGCACATAAATAGTCTAAAGATGATGAAACATAGTAAAGTCTAAACTAGTTTGCTATATTAAAACACTTACAGCTTGGCAAGTTGTCTGGCACTGGATCGGTTGGCATTCAACTGCATAAAATTCTGTATTGCGGTCCATGCTGTAGGAACATTTACATTTTTGGCAAGAACTGGGTGGTTGAGGAATTTCTGAGCCACGCTAAACAAAACAGATTTGGTTAAGGAATTGTTTTCATTTTATAGGCAAGCATACCAATTACTTGATTACTGTTTTTCTTTATCACTGTGGTGGAAAAACCCTTCCATTATTAAAGTTTGGATTAGTACAGATAGGAAACCTGTTAAATGGGATGGATATGGGATGTATATTCCCTTACTCAATTATTATGTTAAGCCTAAAACACAATTTTTTAAAAAATATGACTATTTTTTAAGTCAGATAAATATGATATTATTGTTATTTTGTTTTGTACTGAAAGAAATACAGAGGCAGGAGGCAGGTATTGCCAACCTAATACTGAAAGTGTTAGTTGCTTGGCTATCAAATTGTTTTTTGCTTTTTTCTTGGCTTCAGTAAGTTCTTAGTCACTTACCCTGAACAACCATAGAGCTCAAGAACATCAGAGTGAAGTCACATGTCCTGATCTGAAAATTTGTCAGATTTTCTTTTACTCTCTGTCTCAGTGACAATGGCCACCAGAACAAAGAGAGAAGATACATCTTTCCAGTGGGGGCACAAACAGCAATAAAAATTTAATAGAGGTTCTAATCATTCAATTCTCTATTAAGAACTAAAAAAGAAAAAAAAAGTTTTAGATATAGTGTACATAACACTTTATAAGTTTATCCCCCAGAAGAGTTTGTCCATATCGGTGAACAGACTTCTGCTGACATCTGGTGCTCAGAAGTGGTCATGCATGAAAGTTATATTAACGTCAAAAGGTTTTTAAGCTATTTCAAATGCTGATGCAATCACTTACAGCGGATGCTGCTCCTTGATTATTAAAAGTTTTAGTTTCCTGAAGAACCAGCTGATCCCCTGAGCACTGGCCCTCATATCCATTTTTAGGGTGGCTTCTTTCCTTGCTCCACAAACACACAGGAACATCAAGGCAATACACTTCCCTCCCCCTGCTTCCCACTTCTCCCTTCTGTTTTTTCCAGTCTAGATGAACAGTTGCTGGAGACTGTTATGTCTCTTGTGATCTTGTCCTGGACAAGAAGTTCAGGGAGGCTGAGCTGAGAGAGTTGGAGCCAGATGTTCTGTGACACGATGACTGTAAGTGTTTGGGCAGAAATGTAAATAAATATTTGTTTGATCTGGATTCATTATTGAAAACATTTTGAGAGTTTAATACTACTTGAGGGCAATTGGTGAATGCAGGCTGCAGGGCATACTCAGTGCTTGTCATCATAGCAGCCCCCATCAGGGGGAAAAGTGAACACCGAGGCAGAATACCCCTGTGCCGGCTAAGATGTGCTACATGGCTGGCTTCCTAACTATGCATGCACTATGCCCTGCATTTACCCTAAGGCCTGGTTCACACCTGGGCGTTTTACAGCGCGTTCCTACGCTCTGTAAAACACTCAACATGTGAAAAACAATGATTGCCTATGGGCATGGTTCCCACCTTGGCGTTTTACAGCGCGTAGGAACTCGCTGCAAAACGCCCTATGCCCAAAGAAGTACAGGAGCTTCTTTGGGGCGTATTTGCCGCGCGTATCCATTGGGATACAGCCAGGTAGCCCTCAGAAACACGCGTTTGTCACGTGTGTTTTTTTACCGCGGATCTCGGTAAAAACGCCTGGTACAAAATGTGCGACAAACGCGCATATTCGATACGCCTAGGTGTGAACCCAGCCTAAAGTTGAATGGAGGCGCCGCTAATGTATGCTAGTGATTGGAACTTACGCAAGCATCAATGTGAAACTGTGAAGCCAATCATCCCTTACTGATAACCTGATCTGTACAGGCATGAGTCATGCTATCACAGCACACTAAAATACATACTACACACTTATTAGGGTAAATTGTATATATGTGTGTGGCCACAAGAGGGAGACAAACTTAATTTTATGTGTCATGATACTACAGTTTGATTATGCTTTTTTTTTTTTTTTTTTACATTTATTGGGGTTTATTTCTTAGTTCTAAAGAAAGAAGTTTATATGCTAAGTTTCAGGCCATGATATATTTTCTTGTAACTTTATATATCTCACGGTAGTTCCACTTTTATTATCACTGAAAACTGTATAACAAGTGTAATGGTTTCTGTTGATACTATTATAAAACAGTATAGCATATAATAAGAGAATAAAGATAAATATCTTACCTGGTAGACTACACTTCCAACCACGCACACAGATTCAGGAACTGTTGCAGGAAAATAAAATACACATAGAATAGTTTTTATTTTTCCTCATGGGCAATTGGGTTTTTTTGCCATTAGTTGAAGACTAATGAATTATGAACTTACGTTGTAATTTGCATATGCTTAAAGTAATTCCAGGCAGAAAGTGAAATGAATGCTAGCCTATCTAATGTGGCCAGACTCCAGAGTGTACCTCACAGGGTCAGTGTGTGTATTTACCGAAGCCTGTTACTTTCCTCCTCTCTCGCTTTTCTTGTATCACTTATTAAAAACAGACTCCCAGGCTGTGACAAGCTTGTGAGAGCTGAAATTCTTTTGCATTTGAGAGACCGCAAGCAGCATTAAGTGCCTTGGTTCTAAACTGATAGATCGTGACCCAAAGTAATGTAAGTGGCAAGTGCTGTTGCGCTCTGTATTGCTGAGCCGCTCACAGAGATATTTGTGATCTCTCCACTTGCTCAGAGACTAAAAACATGACGCCCGCTGTTGGGGTGATTAGAGTGTGCCCAGGCAACCTGGCACATCCTGTGAGTACGTGTATGACTTGCATATGTTCTATTTAATGTAGGATGACTTGCATATGATCTGTTTAATATAAGGTAACTTGTATATGAGCTATTGTACTTACCACATGTGATGTTTGGGCAGCAAGCACCAGGTGGAATGAAAGTAGCAACTTTGTAGCCTGCATCACATTTTGGCATCTGGCATTCACAAATTCCACATGCTGTAAAATGAGAAATAACATTCACTGCTACAACTCTTTGTCACAAGAAAGATTTATTTAAAGTGTATCTAATGCCCAATCTCTTTCTTTTACTTTAGAGAAAGAGTGGGAAGGGTTTTAACTTTTTTTTTGTTTTTGGCGCTGAGGAGCATAGGACATAAATACTTATTTCCTATGCTCGTCAGCTACATCTACTGGCCATAATGCGGTATTTTCCTAACATTACATTGGACCTGTAAAGAAAATATACTGATGACATTTGTTATTGCCTCCATTTTCACAGAACAAATGTACACAGAGTTTTGCAGGACGCATGGCTCTGCAATTTTTTTTTTTTTACAAATGCACCCTATAATGTCCACTAAATAAGAGGAGTACAGTACAGGCTGGTGATAAAAATTGTATAATTCAGTGGAAGTCTAGTACATTGTATGTGTTGCTTGTCATAGCTCTATATGGCTGTTATGTAAGTTGTATTTATGTTTTTGTCTTTATCTGTTGCATTGTATTGTATGTTATATTGTACTGTATTACATTTAGTGGAATATTCAAATTTAAATGGAAACATTTGCATTTGAGATAAGTACTAACAGCACATCTGTCATTTTATTAGAGAACCCCTAATTTCTGACCTATAGGCAAATGCACAAATCTTTTTATATCTTTAGAGTGTATGCATTTGTTGACTGCACTTATTTTTGTATTTTTTTGTAATTATTTCATCTTTTGTAGTCAATGTAAATCTTTCTCTCTCCCTTGCTCTCTCTCTCTCTCAATATATATATATATATATATATA
>NW_017306786.1:108986-136428 GCF_000935625.1 Nanorana parkeri
ATATATATATCCTTTTTTTTTTACATACTGGAAATATTCAATGTTGACTTACTAAAGGGGTAGAGAATGTTACAGTGACTTGCACATTAATTGAATGAACACATCTTCACTACATTTTCTTTTCTAAGTAATTACTCCCTATTATTCCCTACTTCAAATCAATCCTACTGAAAAAAAATCTTACTTTTACTGGAAACAGGTACTGTTGTTGATGGAGGTGTAGTAGTTGAAGGTGTCGTAAGAGTGATTTCAGTTGTTGGTGATGATGTAGTTGAAATGGTCAGAGTTGTTGATGGTGAAGTTGAGATGGTTTCAGTCATTGATGATACAGTTGTAGATGGAGGAATTGGAGTGGTTTCGGTTGTCGTGCTTGATGAGGTAGTAGATTCAGTGGTGGATGTTGTTGTCGTCGGGCCACTAGTTGTTGGAGTCGTACAAGGTCCCAAGTGTCTCTCAGGCACACATTCATCATTGCAAATGGCGTAGTATTGACAGCCATCAGCATCTGCTCTACTGTAGATTAATTCACCTGAAATATAGATTAAGAGCAAATCTGAAATGTATAACATGGAAATATCGGATATATTTTTGTTTTCCTAATTCTATAATTCTGCTTATTGTTTGGAATCCTGTATTGAGAAACCTATCAGAGTAATCCCATTTATTTTGTCTTTACAAGAAAGACTTTAACAATAGCCTGGTAAAAGGAACATCAATACAGCACTTTTCAGATCCCCAGCTGCTGCAGGTATTTGACACTTCTGGGTGTGCAAAATATCTGCTCCTCTTCCTGCCACATGATATGGTTCTTCCCACCATCTCTTACATCCTGTACTGACATACAAGCTGACAAGAGGAAATACAGTGTGTGGCAGGATGAGCAGATATTCACCCCCCTCGGAAGTGTCACGTACCTTCAGTGGCCTGATATCAGCAAAGCTCTGGAGTTTGAAAAAGAAGGTAAGTATAGATGTTTTTCAATTATGGGCTGTTCTTAGTTAACAAGTAAACCTGCACTGACGGGAGAACTTAAAGTAAATGTAGGTAGTGCTGCTAAATGTAATAAAATAATCATGATTATCATAATAATCTGAATAATACATTTTGTTAATGGAATTTAACATGTTTAATAGGCATTTCACTGGAAGCTGTAAAATGCAATAGACAAACAAGGCTGCCATGGGTAAAATGGATGTTTCTATTAACTTATAGACTTGTTGGAAAATAAATGATTAAAGTGTAACTGCACTTTCGGTGTGGTTACACTATTTTTAAGCCTCCCAACCCTGGTCCTTCATGCCAATCATAAATTCACCCGTCTTGATCCGGCAATATATTGGCTGTGTAACCTGCTTGCTGCATCACAGAGACCTGTCAGAATCTTCTGCCGAGGGTCTACAGTACACATGTGCACTACAATTTACATTCACACCTATTGAGAGCCTCTACCCTGTGTAGAGTATAAACTCCTTATAGGATTGAATGTAAATTACGTCACACATATGTGTGCTAAACAGAGAAGATTCTGCCAGGAGCATCAAAGAGGCAGTGCAGCCAACATCTTGCTGGATCAGGGACAGGTGAATATTAGAATAGGGATGTGGGGCTTAAACAATAACAGTAACTCCGCTGAAATGCGCAATTAACCATTAAATGCTGTTTACCAAATATATGGTCTTTTAAACAATTAACAAACTAAAAATGGTTAACAATTTTACTTTTGCTCTTGCTAATTTGAAATACAGAATCATGGATAACACCTCCAAAAATAGGATATTTTGCCATGATTGCAGGGAAACTAAAAGTTGTGTACACTTTTTCATTCAGACCAGACTCTTGAAGTCTTGTCCTTTACCTGCTTGCCAAAACTGACCTGTAATACACAATGCATTTTTTGGTCCTATCATATGTTAGAGCTGCCCATAAAAGCAATCAAGCTCATAGACTCCAATACCTGCCACCTTTAAAGCACATAGTTCTCTTTCCTTTTTAATAATATTCCAGTATATTAAATTGTATAAAACAATATGTTAACAATAGGTCATGACTTACCTTGTGAGAAGAGTTCATCATTTACTTTACAGAAGCAGGCAGTTGTGGTGACTGTTGAAGACAAAGTAGATATTGTAGATGTTGTTGGTGATGTGGTGGTTCCTGGAGTATAAGGACTTGTAAACGTAGTTGATGAGATATGTGTGGTAAGGGGAGTGTTACTTGAAGTTGGTGATGTTGAAAAAGTTATTATGGTTGATGTGGGAGTTGGAGATGTGGTAGTTCCTGATGTTGAAGTGACAGTTACAGTGGATGAGGAGGTGACAGTAGTTGAATGGCTTGAAAATGTTGCTGATGAAGTCGTTATGGTGCTGGCGGGTGTTGTTTCTGTAGAGATGGTACTAGTGGAAGGTGTAGTTTTGGTGACTGTCACTGTTGTAGATGTTGGCGTGGTTGTTCTGGGAGTTGTTTCAGTGACAGTAATGGTTTTGGTTGTTGGGGTTACAGATGTAGATAAGATAGTTGTAGTAGGAACTGTTTCTGTAACAGTAACCGTTGTAGGAGTAGTAACAGTACTAGTAGAAGTTGTTGGAATTGAAGTAGTAGAGACAGTAATAGTAGGAGTTATTGTTTTTGCAACCGTCACTGTAGTGGATTTTGTAGTTGAAACAGTCCTGGATGGAGATGTTTCAGTAACTGTTACATTGGGGGATGTTGGAGTATATGGGGTGGTTGTGGTAGGAGTTGTTTCAGTGACAGTTGTAGAAGGAGTTGTTGTTTCCGTCACAGTCACTGTAGTAGATGTTGGAGCAGTAGGTGTTGAGACAGTACTTGTGGATGTTTTTTCAGTAACTGTTACAGTGGTGGGAGTTGGAGTTACAGAAGTAGTTGGGATGGTTGTAGAAGGAGTTGTTGTTTCAGTCACTGTAATGGATGTTGGAGATGTAGGAGTTGAGATTGTAGTAGTTGATGTTGCAGTTTCAGTAACAGTGCTGGGTGTTGGAGTATATGGGGTTGTTGTGGGAGTAGTTGTTTCAGTCACAGTCACTGTAGTGGATGTTGGAGATGTAGGAGTTGAGATTGTACTAGTGGATGTTGTAGTTTCAGTAACTGTTAAAGTGGTGGGAGTTGGAGTTGCAGAAGTAGTTGAGATGGTTGTAGGAGTTGTTGTTTCAGTCACAGTCACTGTAGTGGATGTTGGAGATGTAGGAGTTGAGACTGTACTAGCGGACGATCTAGTTCCAGTAACTGTTAAAGTAGTGGGAGTTGGAGTTACAGAAGTAGTTGAGATGGTTGAAGAAGGAGTTGTTGTTTCTGTCACAGTCACTGTAGTGGATGTTGGAGATGTGGGAGTTGAGATTGTAGTAGTGGATGTTGCAGTTTCAGTAACAGTGGTGGGTGTTGGAGTATATGGGGTTGTTGTGGGAGTAGTTGTTTCAGTCACGTTGAGATTGTACTAGCGAACGTTCTAGTTCCAGTAACTGTGAAAGTGGTGGGAGTTGGAGTTACAGAAGTAGTTGAGATGGTTGAAGAAGGAGTTGTTGTTTCTGTCATGGTCACTGTAGCAGATGTTGGAGCAGTAGGTGTTGAGATTGTACTAGCGAACGTTCTAGTTCCAGTAACTGTGAAAGTGGTGGGAGTTGGAGTTACAGAAGTAGTTGAGATGGTTGAAGAAGGAGTTGTTGTTTCTGTCATGGTCACTGTAGCAGATGTTGGAGCAGTAGGTGTTGAGATTGTACTAGCGAACGTTCTAGTTCCAGTAACTGTGAAAGTGGTGGGAGTTGGAGTTACAGAAGTAGTTGAGATGGTTGAAGAAGGAGTTGTTGTTTCTGTCACAGTCACTGTAGTGGATGTTGGAGATGTAGGAGTTGAGATTGTACTAGCGAACGTTCTAGTTCCAGTAACTGTGAAAGTGGTGGGAGTTGGAGTTACAGAAGTAGTTGAGATGGTTGTAGAAGGAGTTGTTGTTTCTGTCACAGTCACTGTAGTAGATGTTGGAGCAGTAGGTGTTGAGATTGTACTAGCGTACGTTTTAGTTCCAGTAACTGTTAAAGTGGTGGGAGTTGGAGTTACAGAAGTAGTTGAGATGGTTGTAGAAGGAGTTGTTTCTGTCACAGTCACTGTAGTGGATGTTGGAGATGTAGGAGTTGAGATTGTACTGGCAGACGCTTTACTTCCAGTAACTGTTAAAGTGGTGGGAGTTGGAGTTACAGAAGTAGTTGAGATGGTTGTAGAAGGAGTTGTTGTTTCGGTCACAGTCACTGTAGTGGATGTTGGAAATGTAGTAGTTGAGATTGTACTAGCGGACGTTTTAGTTCCAGTAACTGTTAAAGTGGTGGGAGTTGGAGTTACAGAAGTAGTTGAGATGGTTGTAGAAGGAGTTGTTGTTTCTGTCACAGTCACTGTAGTAGATGTTGGAGTAGTAGGTGTTGAGATTGTACTTGCGGACGTTTTAATTCCAGTAACTGTTAAAGTGGTGGGAGTTGGAGTTACAGAAGTAGTTGAGATGGTTGTAGAAGGAGTTGTTGTTTCTGTCACAGTCACTGTAGTGGATGTTGGAGATGTAGGAGTTGAGATTGTACTGGCAGACGTTTTAGTTCCTGTAACTGTTAAAGTGGTGGGAGTTGGAGTTAAAGAAGTAGTTGAGATGGTTGTAGAAGGAGTTGTTGTTTCTGTCACAGTCACTATAGTAGATGTTGGAGATGTAGGAGTTGAGACTGTACTAGCAAACGTTTTAGTTCCAGTAACTGTTAAAGTGGTGGGAGTTGGAGTTACAGAAGTAGTTGGAGACTGTACTAGCGGACGTTCTAGTTCCAGTAACTGTTAAAGTGGTGGGAGTTGGAGTTACAGAGGTAGTTGAGATGATTGTAGAAGGAGTTGTTGTTTCAGTCACTGTAGTGGATGATGGAGATGTAGGAGTTATGATTGTACCAGTGGATGTTGCAGTTTCAGTAACTGTGAAAGTGGTGGGAGTTGGAGTTACAGAACTAGTGGAGATGGTTGTAGAAGGAGTTGTTGTTTCCGTCACGGTAGTAGATGTTGGAGCAGTAGGTGTTGATATAGTACTTGTGGATGTTGTTTCAGTAACTGTTACAGTGATGGGTGTTGGAGTATATGGGGTTGTTGTGGGAGTAGTTGTTTCAGTCACAGTCACTGAAGTGGATGTTGAAGATGTAGAAGTTGAGATTGTACTAGTGGATGTTGCAGTTCCAGTAACTGTTAAAGTGGTGAGAGTTGGAGTTACAGAAGTAGTTGAGATGGTTGTAGAAGGAGTTGTTGTTTCTGTCACAGTCACTGTAGTAGATGTTGGAGTAGTAGGTGTTGATCTAGTACTTGTGGATGTTGCAGTTTCAGTAACTGTTACAGTGGCGGGTGTTGGAGTATATGAGGTTGTTGTGGGAGTAATCGTTTCAGTCACTGTAGTGGATGTTGGAGATGTAGGAGTTGAGACTGTACTAGCGGACGTTCTAGTTCCAGTAACTGTTAAAGTGGTGGGAGTTGGAGTTACAGAAGTAGTTGAGATGGTTGTAGAAGGAGTTGTTGTATCTGTCACAGTCACTGTAGTAGATGTTGGAGTAGTAGGTGTTGATCTAGTACTTGTGGATGTTGCAGTTTCAGTAACTGTTACAGTGGCGGGTGTTGGAGTATATGAGGTTGTTGTGGGAGTAATTGTTTCAGTCACTGTAGTGGATGTTGGAGATGTAGGAGTTGAGATTGTACTAGCGGACGTTCTAGTTCCAGTAACTGTTACAGTGGCGGGTGTTGGAGTATATGAGGTTGTTGTAGGAGTAATTGTTTCAGTCACTGTAGTGGATGTTGGAGATCTAGGAGTTGAGATTGTACTAGCGGACGTTCTAGTTCCAGTAACTGTTACAGTGGCGGGTGTTGGAGTATATGAGGTTGTTGTAGGAGTAATTGTTTCAGTCACTGTAGTGGATGTTGGAGATCTAGGAGTTGAGATTGTACTAGCGGACGTTCTAGTTCCAGTAACTGTTACAGTGGTGGGGGTTGGAGTTACAGAGGAAGTTGAGATGGTTGTAGAAGGAGTTGTTGTTTCTGTCACAGTCACTGTAGTGGATGTTGGAGATCTAGGAGTTGAGATTGTACTAGCAGACGTTCTAGTTCCAGTAACTGTTAAAGTGGTGGGAGTTGGAGTTACAGAGGTAGTTGAGATGGTTGCAGAAGGAGTTGTTGTTTCTGTCACAGTCACTGTAGTGGATGTTGGAGATGTAGGAGTTGAGATTGTACTAGTGGATGTTGTAGTTTCAGTAACTGTTAAAGTGGTGGGAGTTGGAGTTACAGAAGTAGTTGAGATGGTTGAAGAAGGAGTTGTTGTTTCTCTCACAGTCACTGTAGTAGATGTTGGAGTAGTAGGTGTTGATCTAGTACTTGTGGATGTTGCAGTTTCAGTAACTGTTACAGTGGTGGGTGTTGGAGTATATGAGGTTGTTGTGGGAGTAATTGTTTCAGTCACAGTCACTGTAGTGGATGTTGGAGATGTAGGAGTTAAGACTGTACTAGCAGACGTTCTAGTTCCAGTACCTGTTAAAGTGGTAGAAGTTGGAGTTACTGAAGTAGTTGAGATGGTTGTAGAAGGAGTTGTTGTTTCAGTCACAGTCACTGTAGTGGATGTTGGAGATGTAGGAGTTGAGATTGTACTAGCGGACGTTCTATTTTCAGTAACCGTTACAGTGATGGGAGTTGGAGTTACAGAAGTAGTTGAGATTGTTGTAGAAGGAGTTGTTGTTTCAGTTACAGCCACTGTAGTGGATGTTGGAGATGTAGGAGTTGAGATTGTACTAGTGGATGTTGCAGTTTCAGTAACAGTTACAGTGATGGGAGTTGGAGTTACAGAAGTAGTTGAGATGGTTGTAGAAGGAGTTGTTGTTTCAGTCACAGTCACTGTAGTGGATGTTGGAGATGTAGGAGTTGAGATTGTACTAGCGGACGTTTTAGTTCCAGTAACTGTTAAAGTGGTGGGAGTTGGAGTTACAGAAGTAGTTGAGATGGTTGTAGAAGGAGTTGTTGTTTCTGTCACAGTCACTGTAGTAGATGTTGGAGTAGTAGGTGTTGATCTAGTACTTGTGGATGTTGCAGTTTCAGTAACTGTTACAGTGGCGGGTGTTGGAGTATATGAGGTTGTTGTGGGAGTCATTGTTTCAGTCACAGTCACTGTAGTGGATGTTGGAGATGTAGGAGTTGAGACTGTACTAGCGGACGTAGTTGATACTGTAAAAGTCACTATAGTGGATGTTGGAGTAGTTGAGATGGTTGTGGTAGGAATTGTTTCAGTAATAGTTACTGATGTGGTCGTTGGTGTGATAGAAGTAGTAGGAATGGTGCTTGTGGGGGTCGTTGTTTCAACTGTTCTATTGCAGACTTTGGAACAACATTTAATTCTAATTTGATAGTTATAACATGTTGTTTGGCCTTGCTGATCTCTGTTGTTACACACCAATCCATTTTGAAGGTCACACTGATAATTCTGTGCATTTTCAGTTGTGATGGCAACTCCGTTTTCAACTGCTTGACATTGGATGTTTGCTTCCATTTCTCCTTGTGAACAGATCTCCTTTACTTGTGTTCTAAGGTTACTTATGGTCTCATATTCTCCACCATCACTACCAGTCGATGGTGTTTTATTGTTATACCAAGGTGTGTACCGACAATCCATTATATATATGCATGGTGGTGTGGTACTAACAGTGGTAGTCGGAGTAGTTGTTTCTGTAACAGTTACTGTAGTGGATGGAGTAGTTGAGATGGTTGTTGTAGGAATTGTTTCAGTCACAGTAGAGGATGTGGAACTACTGACTGTGGGTGTTTCAGGGGTTGTTATGACCGTTATAGTGCTAAATGGTGTTGTTGTCTTTTCACAAACCTTAGAACAACACTCGATTCGTACTTTGTAATTTAAACACATTGGGAATGATTCTTTCTGGTCCCGGTTGTTACATATAAGTCCACTCTTTAGGTCACATTGATACATTTGTGTACTCGCTACACTGTTTACAGCTCCAAAGACAAAAGGTTCACATTGTATACTGTTTTCAGTTTCATTTTCAGCACAAACTGCATATCCTTTTGCTTTGATTTTTTGAAGGCTTTCATGATCTCCATCATTGATGTCAGATGTTGGAGCATACAGGTCAAACCACTCTGTATAACGACAGCCCATTGTATAAGCACATGAGGTAGAGGCTGTAGTTAATGTAGTAGGAGTAGTTGTTACTATGCTGGTCGTAGGAGTTGTTTCTGTAACAGTTATTGTAGTAGTGGTGGTGGGAACTGTTCTGTTACAAATTTTAGAGCAGCATTCTATTCTGACCTGATAGTTATAGCATGTGTTTAACGCAACTTGATCCCTGTTATTACATACCAGACCATTATTAAGGTCACATTGATATGACTGGGTGTTTCCAGATGTTATGGCAATCCCATTTACTACAGCTTGACACTGAATACTTGTTTCCATTTCACCCTGAGAACAAATGTGTTTTTGCTGAGACCTAATGCTACTCAATGTCTCCCTTTCACCACCATCAAGGCCAATTGTCGGTGTGTTCTGGTTAAACCATTCTGTGTATCGGCAGTCCATGACATCGGTACATGAAGGTGTAGTGCTCGCCGTGCTGGTTGGAGTTGTCTCTGTAACAGTCACTGTTGATGTTGGAGGGGTTGTTGTCTCTGTAGTAGTTACCATTGTGGAGTGTGGAGGCGTTGGGGGTGTTTCTGTAGTTGTCTCTGTAACAGTCACTGTTGATGTTGGAGGGGTTGTTGTCTCTGTAGTAGTTACCGTTGTAGAGTGCGGAGGCGTTGGAGGTGTTTCTGTAGTTGTTAACTTAGTTGAACTAGTGGTGTATGGGGTTGTCTTTTCACAGTATTTAGAACAACATTCGAACTGTATTCGGTAATTGTAACATAGCTGCTCTGGGCCTGTTTGGTCACTGTTGTTACAAATCAGCCCATTTTGGAGATCACATTGATAAATCTGTTTCTGAGCAGCAGTGTTTGATGCTCCATATTGTATTGCTTCACATTGAATATTTGTTTCAATTTCATCTGCTGTGCAAACTGTATATCCTCTTGATTTAATTTCAGCCAAGCTCTCTTTATCTCCATCGTAAATATCTGAAGTAGGTGCATGCAGATCAAACCATTTTGTGTAGCGACAATCCATGTGTGTGCATGTAGTCGTAGGTGTTTCAGTTGAGGATGACGGATTAGTTGTTGAAGTTAATGTTGTGGTTGGACCGCATGTTGGGAGAGGCTCACAACATTCTATACTTATTTCGTAGTTATAGCAGATTGGTAGATTATAAGAATTGTAACAGATCAGTCCAATATCTTTGCTGCATATTACATTTTGTTGCAAATCTTCGAGCAGAGATTCAGGAAATGCCTTTGCTCTGCATCTTACATTGCGAGGAGACTGACAGATATTGTTTCCTGCATTTCTGATATTTTCCAAGGTTTCAAAGTCACCAGTGTCTGTACGGCTGCTTTCAATAATGGGATAAGAGACATCATACCACCGTGACCAAGTACATGCTGCACAAACTGCAAATTAAATAAAAAAATAACGTGTTAAACACTACTAAAAAAACAACTGTATAGTAATTATTATTATTATTATTGTTATTATAATGCAGGATTTATATAGGGCCAACAGTTTGCATAGCTATTTACAATATGAGGAAGACATTACAATTACAATACAAGTCAAGACAAGACGGTGAGGGACCTGCCCATGAGGGCTTACAGCTAAAAAATTGTATGAGATTTCATGTTATTTGAATCGTTTATCCTGAAAAAAGTAATAATAATAATACAATATATCCTTTTATTTGTTTTCCAAAGTTTCCCTGACTTTGCTATTTTTAACGTTTGTCAGAAAATTCCCAAACACAAAGATGTATTGTCATAATGATGTAGCTAGCAGTTACATTGAATTGGACTAATTCTTTACTGTTTAAGACATTTCTTGTCCCAACCACTTGTATGAGTGACACCATGTCTATTCACTAAGCTGCCGAAGGATCTAGCTCTAGCTTCCGCTGATCCTTCGGCTAACTTCGGCCCCTAGGATCCCTTCGGTTCAGCGGCATTCGGCTATTTACTCACTGCTGTTCGGCATCTATGAGAATAGACCGAACAGCAGCGAGTAGCCTGCCGGAGGTTCGGCTTAGCCGATCCAGATGTTGGATCGGCTGAGTTGAACTCCTTCTGCACTTCCGGTCGGCTGAACATGCTGAGCATGTTCGGCCGACCCGAAGCCACACGTAGCCACCCGATTTACGGCTGATTTCAGCCGATGTACAGCTGGAGTCAGCCGTACCAGCCTGAAGTCAATAGCCGAACAGCGTTCGGCTCACTTCGCTTGGGTCGGTTAGTCACTCGGCTGCCTACGGCAGCTTAGTGAATAGACCCCCATGTCTTCAACATTACAGAGCAAGTCTAGTTAAATGTGACTACTACTAGCAACACTATGGTCTTGATAAATAAGAATCTTAGCAGGCATGAGGCTCAATTCAAAATTCAAAAAAAAGTGCGCTTTTTTAAACAGAGTCCAATAAGATTTGAAACTTACAGTCACATGGCTAAAAAAAAACTTCTTACCCCTGTGTTAAAAAATTGTGGATTGAGCCTATATTGTTATAATAATGTTTACTGATTTTGACCCCTATAATTGTTATCATCATATAAGGAGGAAATTAATTAATAATGGATGGTAAAATATTCAAATTAAATGGGCATGCAGAGTTTATACTTAACTGTCGCTAAGTACCTAAAGTGTGTAATTTTCTTTTTTGTTTTAGGACAACACAGTAAAGACATGATATGCTGTGGTACACAGTGGTTGAACATGGCTCTACAGAGTAGACATATGAACTTGCTACTCTATATATGGAACACAGCAGTTATAAGGTGTGTATTAATAAAACTTACCTGTAGTGGTTGTGCTTGTTGTAGGAGTGGTGGTTGTGCCTGTTAAAGGAGTTGTAGTTAAAGTTACTGGAGGAGTGGTAGAGAAGTGAAATGTTGTACTAGGTGCTGTAGTGCTGCAAGATTCAATTATTCTTACTAAATTTCCGTATAAACATATAGCTCTTATACATCCTCCGATGCCGTCAGTTGTATTGTAGACTATGTCATTATTTTTGTACATACGGCCTGCATATGTACAGCAATCTGTTGAAAAAGCAGACTTGTTAGATAAGTTTAAGTTGATTGGAGACTGCAGGTATGATAAATATCTTAGTTTACGACTAAGGGACTGATTTATAATAGAGTGGGCATCATCATCCACTCATTGTTATACTCTGCTGAGGTATGCACATCGTAGCCCATATTAAACAGCCCATTCAAAAAATGTAGACTGTGGTGTGGCATATGCTGTACCCCATGAAGTTCTCTCTGCTTAACATAGGAGAGATCTCTGCGTTTGGAGGAGATCCGGTCATGTGACTTTGACAGGTCACATGATTGAAGCTGGTGGAGCGTTTTAAGAAGAAAAAAAAGCTGGGAAGAGATACAAACTCCTGATGATAGCAGAGAACAATGTACATTTGTAAAAAAAATATAGCTGTTTTTTAAATGGTAGTTCGGGTGTACATAAAATCTGGCGGCATGCACTTGGTCTTTCTTTTTTAGAATTGAGTTGCTGCAGACCTGCAAACCGTGTTGGAGATCCCTTCACAAATGTTGACAGAAACTTCCTGTAATAAAAGGAAGTGGAATAGGATGGGTTCTATGGTGAATAAGAAGAGATCCTCCTGGAACATTGTTTTTTTTCTAAACCATGCAAAATTCTAAATTAGAAATAAGTAAATAGCTTTTCACCTTACACTGACTAGAAAACTCTATGTTGGATATATTATGGATTGTAACTTGCAGCACATTTTTACTTGGAATCAGCTCCTACTTTTTACCTGACTCATGGCTTAAATGCATTTTTTTACTTAAACGTGTGTTAAGACAAGCAATTCCACAATTTTTCTTGGGGAATACTTGTTTTAAGGGAACTGGTCAGTGTTTCATTAGTCAGCAAATTAAGTATAATACGTAATTATATTACCTAGTATGGTTTTGGAGCATGGATATCACAGGGCATTCAGGTTCACCTCCACAAAAGAACCTGGATGCTTAAACTGTCTTCTGGCTCTACCAGAGGTTGAGGTGCATGGATAAGGGTACCTGAGTCTATCTAGAGATCTGAAACAGAACTTGGCAGATGGGAGGGGAGCCTTGAGCTGGTTCTTACTGTGGGGATACGGAAGACTACCATGCCCATCAGCATGCCCACCCTCATGTTGCAAAGGGACATGCAGGCTGGTCACACACTGCAAGCTTTGTGCATCTTCCAATGAAAATACCAGCCAACATACCTGATGTACTGGGCTGGCTGTGTTAGGAAGGTAATTTAACAAGAGCACTGCTAAACTGTGTAATACTGGTTTTAAATAGAGTGGATGTTTATTGGCAGACATATACTCCCTAATTGTCATGTTGAATGGTGGGAATAAAAACAATTGCAAAAATGAGTTGAAATATGTACATTCCCTTAAATACTACAGGCCACAGCCAACAATATTCCATTTAGCTTAGGCCAAAAGAAGCAACTCCTTCCCTCAAATACTCCAGGCCACAGCCAACAATATTCCATTTAGCTTAGGCTAAAAGAAGCAATCAAGCTATTGTGTTACCTGTTAGGTTGTAACATTTGATGCCTTCGCTTGTGCAGTTGCTGTTTAAGAAGAAACAGGAGAAGAGAACATAAATATTGCATAATAAGTAGTGGAAAAGATGTGAAAAACATTTTTTTATCCCAAATGCCATACTGTGGTAAAGATTCAGCAGTTATACCAACATTATTTGTGTACTTGATTACTTCAAGACTAATGATCCAGGTTTTTTTAAAAGCTAACATCTTTTAGACAATTTTTCATGTTACACCTATTTTCAGAATATAATGTGAACATTTTTTACTTCCCAGCCCCCCACACCTAAACTGCTCCCCCTTTCATCATAATCCAAGGGATCTTCTCCCAACAGAATTAAGTATATAGTTCAAATGGGTGTAGCTGTGCATGGCTCTGCTTGTCGTGTCATCTTTTGACAGATCTATTCACAGGAGCCCCTTCACAAACAGGAACTTCTGGCATAGGGCCTTAATTCTTAAAAATATTCTAGTGCCAAGAAAAATCTATGAAGATGACCTGCTAACTTCCAGAATGCCCTCTGTTTCAAATGTGGCATTTCCAAATGTTCAAGTTGCCCAACTATTGCCTAAAACACTTTCAATGTGAGATCATACAGCACAGGAATGAGCTGGCCAAGCAAATCTTTCTTAAACTGGCATGTCCTTGCCAGTTGCAATATAACAGGATGATGCAGACAACTAAGCAGAGGCTCAATGAACATCAATCAATCAATCAATCAATCAATCAGATTATACAGAACATAGTGTACCAATACACTTTTTGAAACACCACAGTAAAGATTATGACCTTCTTTATGCTACAATTCTCAAAGAAGTTCTGAAATCCATAAATTATGATAGATTATATTCTAAAATCTGACTTATTCCCCTCTACCCCTCTTTTCTTACATGATGTTATTTGCATCGTTTTCTATAGTTTTACCTTTTTATTTATTATTAAGATATATATACTGTATATGTGCTATATCTTATCTACAAACAGGGGGACAGTACAGCTAAATTAAATTAGCAAGTTTAAATCAGTTGAAGGCTCCGAACTAAGGACACTTGATATAGAATTTCTTGTTCGTGGGCTCTACTTTAATGAGTATTGAACATATTAAAATGTTTCTGTAATTAATATCCCTTTTCTCTTTTTATGGTTTTTTTTTTACTCAAATTTTTTATAATGCTGAAAGAAATATTAAATGCGGTACAAGTAAATTTTAAATGGGCAAGAGCTGAGCTTTTTTTTCTGGGTCATACCCACTAAGTCCTGACATGCTTTGGAGTTGTCATACAAAAGCAAAGATTTAAATCCTTTTATGAGTATATAACAGTTTGATGCAGGAGGACACCAGTGAAGTCCACTTCTAAATAAAATGTTTTTTAAGCTTTGGATAGAGCTTAAAAAATTAGAACCTTTAAAAGGTTTTACTGTCTGTATTCCTCTTGTCAAAATGTACTTACTGATTCCAGTTTAATTGTGTCACATACTGGCACAATATGTGAAATCAGAACAGGAAGTAAGGAGAAACATCTCCATTGGGGAAAGAGAAAGAAATACAACCCAGCAGATTTTTTTAACCCTTCTCCGCTCAATCCAAACCATTATAAAGTTCATGGCATTTGGTGATTTAAAGAAAATGTTTTCTTTCTTCAGAAAGTGTTGTAGCTTTTCTAAATGTACTATGCGGGTATGTTACATGGCCATGCTAGAGAAGTGCTTAGTGGTGTCTTATATATATTTCTGAGGTCCATTTACTCATTTTCTCCTAGATAAAATTCAGTGATATAAACTGGAGCAAAACCTGGGGGTCTGGTTCATGATGTAGTCCAATCCAGTTGCAGTTTTTTTGATAACCACCTCTCGAATGCTGTGTAGCTGACATAGTTGTATTTCAAACTCAGATGGCATAGGGGATTACATTCTTAGCCTTCTGTTAATCAAACTTCCAGAATGTAATGGATATTTAATGGCACACTTACACTCCCTAATTTGTATGTTGGTCACATGGCGAAAAACAATAAAAAAGTGAGCTGAATTATGTATATTAATACATTTGTATTTGTTTGTTGATTTTAATGCATGTTTACCTAATTCTGAAGTTTGGAGTTATCACTTAGGGATGTATTTATGAAAATTTCACATTGCCACTGAAACTCATTGAAATTCACAGAGCCTGTAAAACTGCATATACATTTGTGCAAATGGATGCAAAAACAAATGTTATTAGTATAGTTTATTTCCAGGTCGAATGTAACATCAGCAAAATACTGCATTATAGCCACTAGGTGGAGCTGGGAAGCATAGGAAATAACTATTTATTTACATTTGAACAAGAAGTATACTAATAATGTTTGTTTTTGCCTCCATTCATATTAAATGAATATACGTACAGGGGTCTATTCACGAAGCTGCCGTAGGCAGCTGAGTGAAAGACCGACCTGAAGTGAAGTGAGCTGTTCGGCTATTCACTTCAGGCTGGTACGGCTGATTTCAGCTGTACATCGGGTGGCTTCGCGTGGCTTCGGGTCGGCCGAACATGCTCAGCATGTTTGGCCGACCCGAAGTGCAGAAGGAGTTCAACTCAGCCGAACATCTGCATCGGCTGAGCCGAACCTCCGGCAGGCTACTCGCTGCTGTTCGGTCTATTCTCATAGATGCCGAACAGCAGTGAGTGAATAGCCGAATGCCACGAAAAATACAAATAGAAAACAATTGTGCCAATAGTTTTCTATTGGCCGGCGGTTCTGCTGCCGTCAAAAAAAAAGCACCAAAAAAAAAAGCCTAACTCTCCCGGGCGCTCCAGGAGTCCCCCGCTCCCGGCCGCCAAGGAGAAAAACACTGTTTTTTCTGTGTCAGGATAGAAAAAAAAAATTTGGCCATAGGAATGCATTGCTAGATTCCTATTGGCTATTTCAATTTACAATAGCCAATAGCAAACTAGCATTGTACCTGCCCTCTGCTGCTGTCAATCAGTAGTGGACCTGATGGAGAACTTCAGCAGAGATTGACAGAAGCAGAGGGCGGGTGCAATGCTAGTTTTCTATTGGCTATTGCAAATTGAAATAGTCAATAGGAATCTAGCAATGCATTCCTATGGCCAACATTTTTATATCTTTTTTTCTATTCTGACACGGCTCAGTGTCAGAATAAGAAAAAAAAAGAAAAAGCAGTGTTTCTCTCCTTGGCAGCTGGGTGCGGGAGACTCCCGGAGCGTCAGGGAGAGTTAGGCTGTCTGGAGATCAGTGTCCCTGGTTAGGTGGTAACCAGGGACACTGATCTCTCTGCAAGTGGCCGGAGCCAGCCGTAAGATCAAGGCTGGCTCCGCCCAGCTGTCAGAAGCAGGCTGTCGGCCGCCCAATGGCCGGCCGCTTGACCAGCTTCGGCTTTCAGTGCGGCTAAGCCGAGCCGAGGCATATGCGTTCGGGTCGACTGAGCCGCTCGGCCAAGTTCGGGAGCTGTACGGGCTATAGTGAATAGCCCGTACAGCAGCCGTTCGGTTCTACTGAACCGAAGGGGTCCTGGGGCCGAAGCTAGCCGAAGGATCGGCTGAAGCTATGGCTAGATCCTTCGGCTGCTTCGTGAATAGACCCCACAGTTTTGTAGAAAGAATCGCCCTGCATTTTTTTTTCATTACAACCCTTTGTTAGGGATTCTCTAAATTGTATTTTCTGAAAACAGTCTGGCTACTAGAATCGGACACACAGGTTTGCATCATACAAACAGAAGAAAATACCTTGTGCGGGACACCAGTGACGTGGTACAAGCTTCAATAAATTATTCCAGTGGAATATAGTGTGCGACCAGCTTTTCTTCTATTTGTATGGGCAAGGATGTGCTCCCAGTGGCAAGCACCCTACTCTTTCCTTTCCTGAGCTGTGGAGGAGCAGTGCTTTTATGTGTGTTCTCCTTATACAGGTTGGTAAACTGGATTTTACAGATCCTCATGTGAACAGTATAATTTCTAGAGAAGAGTCTTACCAGAGTGTACAGGTGTTGTTGTCATTTCGCACTACATATCCTATGGGGTATCTGTTGTCATAGCCATCATAACACGCATTACATGCAGGGACACACTGCTTTGTCTCTTCATCATAGTATGGTTTATCCTCTGGGCAGGTGGGATAGCAACCTGTTTGGACACATAAAAGTAACATTCAACTCCAGTCCAGGTAATATTACAGCATATTGGTTAAAGAACACAAAATCAGTAATAAATATGTAAGGAACATTTCAGGACAAAAATATAATAAGTATGTTGCTAATGCACTTTCGAAAATACTTGCTCCAGGTATGCTGTCATTATCTTCTTCACTAGTTGTTGAGTCACTAACTTGGAACATGTATGTGTGTATCAGGTGTCCAGACACTTTAGAAACAGTGTGGGGGCTCTAGGCTAACAAATCAAAGTAGTGAAGAGAAGGCAGCCACTACTGAGCCTGAACCTTGCAAAAAAAAGGGCCTCAATGGCAGTTTACTTTTTTCTATCCTGATAGGATTTCTTTAATGCCTTTCTTTAATAACTACAATCAAAATATTTTTCAGTGCTGGTTAGAGTGAGGAAAGGTTATAACCTCTGTTAAGTCTTTATTGCTGCCGGAGACCCTATTTGGGAGATTTCCCCTTGCATTCTGTCCCAGTGACTACACTAAAAAAATTAGCTGGGACACTGCCCTTCCCCAGCTTGCTAAAAAATAAGTGCAATACTTGCTGCCCTTACTGGAGAGGTTTCATTTCACTTCCTGTCCTATTGCTCATACAAAAAGAGGAGCATATCTCCCCAAAAGGGCCACAGATAACAATAAGACATTCCCTATTCTATCCAAAACTAAGGGCCAATTCACACCATTGCATTGCAGTAATGTATAGTGATGCATGTTATCTGCATTTGTGCCATACAATGCCATTTATTCTGAATGGCACCCCAATGCACCTTGTTGGCAGAGGTGCATTGTTTTAATGTGCTTTGCAGTGCACTTTCAGGAATGCTACATGAACCTTTATGGTGCATGCTGGTGCTTTGGGCAGCCCTTTCAAATGAAAAAACCTCATTGCACATTGCACATTGCCGTGCAGAATAAAGTGCACTAATGCACCACAATAGTGTGAATGAGTAAACTATAACAAAACTTTGTTTGGCATTAGGCTTTAAACGCTAACACCACCTTTTCACTATGTTCACGCTTTCTCTCTTAAACTGCCTCCCCCAAACTTACTTGAATCATGGGGTTCTTCTCCCTGCAACAACCTGTATTTTTTAATTTTTTAATTCAGCGTGGCAAAGAAGTGCATTGGAACAGTGACAATGACAAGAATACTAGTTCAGATGTTCTTAAAAAAGCACTAAAACAGCATGAAATGCATATCCAAAGACTCATGTATATGCACATGGTGCTTAAGTTAATTGCATTCATATGTGTGTAGACATGTACAGTATATGCCTGCACAGTGTCTAGAAGTGTATAATTCTTCATCCACAAAACATTTACACATGTCCACACGTACGCTTGTATACATGTTTATGCTAATTTACAAGCATATAGGCATAATTTTATGTCAAAATACTCAACTTGAATTCAGTATTTGGACACGTCGCTGAACAATGCTCTAAATAGATCTAAACCAGGGACGGCAGGGGAGGCAGAGCCTCACCTAGTATTATGGAGGAAAAAGCTGTCAGCTTCAAGTTTGAAGCTGACAGCTTTTTCTCCATTCAGACCAGATTGTAACAGGTTACAGAGTGGGGAAAGCCTCCCAGCTGTGTAACCTGTCATGAATGGATCGCTGCCTGTTAATTACAGGCGGCGCTGCATCCGGCTTTTGTCTGCTAAGTTAGGTTACACAGCAGCGGGCTTCCCCACTTCTTGTGTAACCTAACATAGTGAAGCCAGAGCTGCAACAGCCTCTACTTGCTGTTAGAGGCTTGCGCTCTGTTGATGGTTTAGGCCAATGGCAAAGCACCATAGGTCCAAGCTGTCCAATAAAAAAAAAAAACCACTGATGACATCGATCGTGATGCCTCACCAGTGACAAGCAAGTGAGGGACAGGGAGGCTCCTCCCTGTTTCCTACCTTCTCCCTCCTCCCACCCTCCTCCACACAGCTCGGTGACTGGGCTGGGGGTGGGGCGGAGGTGGCCTGAGGGTGGGGCAGTGGTGGACTAGGGGCAAGACGTGCAGTGGGAAATGCCTCACTTAGCGAGGACTCCACTGCACTTCACTAAGCTAAACAGTGCTATGTGCATGGACACATTGGTTATAACCAAGCTGCGTTCAGAGAAAAGGGCCATACAGATCTGAAATCTGCGTTATTTGCACCCATGTGCATGAGCCCCAAAAATGCAGTAGTGTGAATGCTCTCTCTTACTGTATGAAACAATGGTGATATCTTAATTCTCTCCATTCTGGATCTATGCTACTAGTAATTACTTTAAGTAGAAGCACTGTTCTATTTTATTTTTAATATGTTTCTAGTAAGAAGACACTTTTAGCACAATGTGCCAGGCAGCTTTGACAGGCACAGGTCCAACACATTGCGGTATTGTCAGAGCTTGTCAGCTCCCTTTTCAACCTCCACATTCTTATTAGCTCATTATGATGAGATTCCCCGCTGGTCAGTAGGAATGTGCAGGATGCAGGAAAAGGTGGGTAAGCTTCACTATGGCTGGGAAGACATGAAGCATTGCTCGTCAAAAAAGCCTCTGATTTGGGGGAGGCAGGAGGTACAGAAAGATGCTACAGGTATGTGCAGATAACACTAGGTACCTGTTCTTTATACCTATCAGCAGCCTTATTTTTTGTGTTAGTGTCTGTTTAAGGAAGAGTGATGCTTATTGACAAAAATTATTAAAAACTTTAAAAATTGTGCAACAAAGTCATTTCATGGCATTTGTGACTTCCCTTCTTACCTTCCAAACCTGACAGATTATGGTAACAGGTTCCATCAGGGTTCCTGCAAGTCTTCATGCAATGGGCTCCACATGGTTTGTAGTGCCATTCGCACTCACCTTCTTTGTTGTAGTAATCGCAAAAAATTGCTGTTGTCAGATAGATCAAAGAAATATGTTAAAGCAAAAGCACATAGAGCTGAACAAATCATTTCTACCAAGCATTTAAATGATAAAGTCTATCTTTTCAACTGCAATAACACTGATATTAAAAAGTACAAAAACATAAATAGAAAACAATTGTGCGGAGCTAGCAGTGACACCTAGATCCGCCCAAATGTGTTCTATTGCCCGGCGGGTTCTGTTGCCATTTGCTAGTAGCCAATAGCAAACTAGCTATTGCACCCGCCCTCTGCTGCTGTCAATCACTAGTGGGGACCTGATGGAGAACTGATTGACAGCAGCAGTGGGCGGGTGCAATAGCTAGTTTGCTATTGGCTATTGCAAATTGAAATAGCCAATAGGAATCTAGCAATGCATCCCTATTGTGAAAATGATTTTTTTCTTTTTTTTTTTTTATTCTGACGACAGCCAAAGGCTCCATGTCAGAATAAAAAAAAAAAAAAAGCAGTGTTTCTACCCTGGTTAGCTGGTAACCAGGGACGCTGATCTCTCTGCAAGTGGCCGGAGCCAGCCGTAAGCGAGCCAAGCGAGCCAGGCTAGCTTTGGCTTTCACCCCAGCTCAGTCGAGGCGAAGCATATGCCTTCAGCTCAACTGAGCCACTTGGCCGACTTCTGGAGCTGTACGGGCTATAGTGAATAGCCTATACAGCACCCCACCGGTTCTACTGAACCGAAGGGGTCCTGGGGCCGAAACTAGCCGAAGGATCAGCCGGAGCTACAGCTAGATGCTTAGGCTGCTTCGGGAATAGACCCCTTCGTTTTTTTCTCAGATCCACTGAATAGGATACATTAAACGCGTCCATACACTGATTAGTTATTGGAACAATTGCATAATTTTAGATTTAGTTTGGCAATAACCTGTCTGTTTATAGTATCCAGGCAACTTTAGCACCAGCAAATACAGTATTTTCTTTAAAATTAGATGCCTAATATAGTAGATGGAGGTGCATGATGGGCATATTTGCCAATATTTGTGATTATTGTACCACTGCTCTTACTGTGTATTTGTCTTTTGTTACTATATATTGCTAAATCTGTTAAAGACTGTTCCTTTTCCTTCTGAGCCTAAGTTAGCTCAGGCCTAACACATAAAGGCAGCCAATTACTCCCATACCTCAACTCTCTGAGATAAGAACTTTCAACACAAAGTACATAGACAAAGGACACAGCTCTGCCATGCACCTAGCTATGTTGACTATAAAGCATTACTACACCAAAGGTTATTAATAAAACCTACTAACAACTTTTTTTCAGCTACCTGAACCTTCATTTGTAGTAGGTTTTAGCATAACAAATATAATAATTTAGAGGTTGGATGAAAGGTTTAGTGTAATACAACACTTTAGATAGTTAAATAATAAAAAAACATGTTTATCTACAAATCAAACCAAAGAAAAGGACAACTGATGAGGAAAGAGAAACAGAGAGATTTGGTTCCAAAAGGCTGATAGTCCTTCCAAATGAGGGACTGTTGGAAGCTATGCCTCAATTATACAGCAAATCATAGGTCCTGGAAATGTGTTTTTTTCAAGGAATCTATCTCTACATATCTCTCTGTGGTTATATATGTAGTGTAGTACTATATGTCGGGAAGTATAAATATATATCTACCCAAATATATGTATTTATATTTATCTGTGTTGTGAAAATCCAGGCAACCTCAGTACTTTTCCAGAGAGTAGAGTTTAATTGGATCGAAGAAACAGATGAACAGGATCAGTCCAACAGAGTAATACAGAGTAAAATATCTAGACCTCAGATGATAAAGGATTTCATGATGACCCACTCTATCTACCCAGCATATATATCCAATCTATATATGCACCGCTGTGCCTCTCTTCATGACTCTGAACTCTCTCCCTCCTTCTCAGCCACCTTAGGCTCTCTATTCATATACAGTTTAGTGCCATTCACTAACACTGAAATGAATCTGATTGGCTGGTCTAATTACCCCTTTGATGTTAGTTAACTAAACAGGTTTTGACAACATTACCTACAGCTGTTACATTGTGTACAATCAACAAAGCAGGATGGTCAACTGGTCAATAGACTAACACAATAAAAACCTTGTTAGCATAGGTGTGTTAAATAACATCAGCTAAAAGAATGCAATACATGAGAATACACCCTAAATATACCCCTAATATATCTACTTCAATCATAATTTACAACAATATAGAGGTTTAGTTTTGCAATGGAATAAATATATTTAGCATAACAAAATAGTTTTTTTTCCAATCTGCATAGACTAAATTAATTACTCACGACACATGTTGGGGTTTCTCCAGCTGACACAGGTTCCAGCCTCACTACAAGCTTGAGCATATGAAGCCACAGCAGTACAGAAGCACTCACAATCTCCACCAGTGTCACAAGCACAGGAATCACTGACACAAGCATCATAGTATTTCAATGGATCAACCTGAAAATTAAACCCATTTGGTGAGTTTTAAGAAATATACATTTTCTTATAAACTTAATACATTTCTACATCATCATATCATTATTTGAATTTGATCTTTTTTTGCTGTTGTAGTGCTTTGTGGATTTTAATATAATAATGCACTAATATTGATTATATAAAAGCGATCATACCAAAGGATGGCAAGCTGAGAATACGACACTGGTGATGATGCTACATTGTCTCTGTGCCCAGGATTTCCTATAAGGGTTTAGTGAGCAGGAATCTTTGAGGCTCACAGCATCTGGGCAGCTTGGTGAGAGTTTCCAGCTGTTGCCGAATTCTACTACATCTCCTACTACAGACAGACTTCTGGTGGAGAAGTCATTATTGGCATTTCCATCATAGTTACCACACAATCCACACACTTTACCCTATGAAAAAAAAAGGAGAAAAGAAAATCTTCAAAACCACTAGTATAGACGTAAATGCAGACTTTTCTATTTAAAGATATAGCATTGCCTTTTAAAATATAAGCCTTTTTAAAATTACAATAGCATACCTGGAAACTTGGCTCCAGCTTGATAAACATGGTGGTCTTCATATCCCACACCAAAACCAATCCATTGAGAGCTTCGATCACCATGTAGATGCCCATCTGGTGCACTTTGTAAGGTACATATTCTCCAGATGCAAGTTGGACAACCTCAAATTTCTCATCACTCAGTATAAGCTCATAGTTCTAGGCAAAAATGACATTTAATTACCATACAAACCTTATTTTCAAAGAAAAAAATCTTTTGATTTTTTTTTTTTTATTACTTTGTATTTTACAAACAACACTTACACCGAGGAAAACTTTTATGGACTTGGAGCAGGTTGTGCCTGTAGATCCACACGGAATGTTCTCAGTGATAACACGGAAAGTTCCATTGGATGGGTCACCACTACAGTAATCCTGACATTGAAAGAACAAATTGGACAGGTTAGAGCATATATATGAGAGGGGCTAGTTAGAGTCTGGAAAGTAGAATAATATAGCTACATAGGAAGTCTATAAAAACATGATAGATACATATATGGATATATACCTGAACCAGGGTATATTCACAGTCCCCACTAAAGCTGTATCTCTTGGTGTCAAATGTGATGTAGTTACCATCCCCATATATTGTGCAGGTCCCCATGCACAACTCACTGGTACACTCCCAGTTTCTATTCACACATGTACTAAAAAGAAGAAGAAAATATATAAAAAAAGTAATACTGACACCAAATTCATAGTTTTGTTCAGAGTGGATCTTCTAGAATCCTACAGCTGTAATGCAGATAGCTGCTACATAGACTGTATAAAATGCTTACTCATAATGAAATTCCCTGAGAGTGTTCCTTATTCTCTTAATTTTAAGTCAATTGCAAGTATAATAAGCACTGATAAAATAAAAACATGTTTACTTAACCTTCACTATATATATATATGATAGTAGAAGTATAATTCATTGTCCTGAGTAACACTTCTGTTTTATCTTTATTAGAGTCTCCTTTATTAATATGTCACCATATATTTCAGCAGAAAAGGGTTTCAAATGTTTACCATGTATTGCACTGCATTTTAATTTTAGCACTTGGAGGGAAAGCTTCATTGTTGTGGATACATGGACACTGCTGTTCTTGAACACATCCACCATGACTATCAGCGATTAGTCCATCGGGGCAAATGCAGCCAGAGATACATTGAGTGCTGTACTATAAGAGACATAATAAAAATCCAATTGAAAGATAGATCACACAGCCCATCCACATATTGCCCCATGTACCACCTATGCCATTCTTGGATGAATAAAGCTGGCCATGCATGCATAGATTTTTGTCGTTCAACTTCAATTATTGGATTTTTCTCATTCAGCCTGCGGGAGAGAGAAATCCAATAGATTCTTCTAACCATGCTAAACAGCATTAATGTAGGAATCTGCACGGCTGGCTACCATGGCTGTCTGAATATCTGAACAGTGACTGCATCTGATCTGCAAGTTAAACAGAATTAAACTGCTATGTCTAGTGAAAGGTAGATTTAAAAAGTCATAATCAGTATGGACAAAATTCCCTCTCAAAGGAAACCTGTTATGAGAAAATTACAAGGCTGCAATTGCTAACCTAATTTTCAAAATGGTAGCTGCCTGGCTTTTAATGTTAATCCTCTGGCTTCAATATAAATGTATACATAGTTATGATGTTTACTAATGTTGTATAAACTTACACACTGCATGTCAAAGGTTTGACAGCTTTTCTGGCACTCGGCTCCTTTAGTTCCAGCAGTCTTATTTGTGCAGTCAAAATACACCATGGGGGCAGCACAGACTAAAAGACAGAAGAAGATACAAATAAAAATCAATAAATCTAGTAATATCCACATTATTATCCACATTATTCTTATTCTGTCAGTGAAAGAGAATAAACTGTACATGGGAAACATCAAATGCATACTTACGTTTCTTCATTCATTGTTGAATGTTGAAAACAATAGAATTTACTGGCAGACTAATACCAACTAGTTTTTTTACCCTTTTTTAAAGGGACAGTCAACCCAAATACGATAATTTTATTTTTGACAGATGCTTGTGGTTGCCTAGAAGTTTATTTTATTTGTAATGCCCGCCAAGCGCTCCATGGGTAAGGTCTGTGAACCCGCCTCAACAATTACAGGGAGTTTCAATACTACATCTGTTGGCAATAGGTTCTATTGTTCTACTGCTCATTTGGTAAATGAATACTTCCCAACATAATGCATATTTTCCATATTATTCAATTGCATAATGATATTCTATTATTTTCCAAAATTAATATTAATTTATGCCGAACTAGTCCAATTTAGCACTATGAGCAATGCACTTGCAATCTTGTGCCTAACCAGTTGTGATATATTTCTCTAATTATGGCCCATTAGTAAATAATTATTATCTACATACAATCCCAGTAATGCATAATACTATGTACAGAAGAGGATTGTGAAGATACCTGTTAGTTGTGCGGTTCCAATGCAGTCTAGTTTTCCTGAAGAGCAAGTGCTGTAACATGAAGCGGAAGAATGTAAGTATGACAGTCTTTAAAATCTAAATCTAAACAGAAGTTATTTCACAACCTCTTTCCCCTCTTTAATATGAATTGCTGGATCATATGGATAGTATGAAAGGGTAATATTAAAGTGGCCTCCTTACTTTCACAATGTAGTAGAGTAACAGGGCTTCTCCCCCTCTCCAGCAGCATATCACCTTTTCTTGCACTTGCACCACTCATTTGATTGAAAGAAAGTACAGTGTAAGCTCCAGTGCAGCTTGTTTTACTCCTTTCATGCTCCCTGGTGACAGCTCTGGGCCAATCACAAGGCACCATTGCTGCCAAATGGGGGTAGAATGCTTACTCATACCTGGAAAAGGTAAGTATTCCACTTAACTCCCAGCAGCTAAACTGAGCTGTGGAGGAACAAAGGAAAGGTGAGTTTATGCTACTGGGAGGGAGTGAATTAAAGTGACACTAAACTCAGGAGTTATATCTTAAAATGCAATTATGTACCCTAACTATTAACAAAAATGCTGTTTATTTGTGTATTACTTGGCTGTAGATCCTCAAATAATTTCTGAATTGGTGCTGACACTGTCCTTCATTCTGGAGGGTGGATACTTTTGTTCCCCATGGTCCCTATGTGTGTTGTAAAGGAGTCACCGCTCCAAACTCACTCCTGTGATAGACTACAATCTCAATACAAATTAGTAAACTAAACGTGAGATTGAAGTCAATTACAGGATCCAGCTTGGAGTGGTGGCTAGTTTACAACACACACACACAGAGTCCATAGGGAACAAAGAGATCCACTCTCCAGAAGGAAGGACAGTGTCAGCAGAAATTCAGAGATGATTTGAGGATCTACAGCTGAGTGATACACAAATACGTTACATCGTTATTAACAGTTAAGGTACTTAAATGCCTTTTTAAGATTTAACTCCTGAGTTCAGCATCATTTTAAGTGACCCTCTTACTTTGCATGGATAAGGGAAGAGTAACTTTAAAGCAGAGCCAGCTAACCATAAACTCTTGCCAAATACAGATCCCACCCTTTTACAGCTTCCTTATACTGTGGCTTTGGGTAGTTAACAAAATAATGCATATAACTAGTTGATAAATAAGGGGTTTATAAAAACCTAAATGCTAAACAACAGATAAGATCATCTTTGGTGACCAACATGGCAGACCCTTAGCTGAAAAACTCAATTTACTGATGTAAGGATCATAATCAGTTAATGATGTGTATTGTTATTTCAGTCTTTATCCAAAAGATGACCCTGTCAAGTACTATATTTCTATAGTGATGCTTCTGAAGAACATTTAATTGCTGGATGGTGTACAGGGATGTCTGGTAAACATACCTGCATGCACAGTTTATGTTATAGGCCTGTACTATTATAATTACAGTACTTTAACAGAATTGTTATCTAGTTGTTTTGCAAAACATAAAACATATTTACCCCTTACTGGTATCATCTGTTTTGACATATCACATAACACCTGCATTTTTTTTCAAACGAACATGCTTATGATTTGTCACACCTCAAAAGGTTTAGAGTAACATTTACTCACCAAATAGCTCCATTGTCATGAACCACCTCACCTGGTGGCACTGCGGTTCCCTTGTAGTAGCAGGAACAAGCTGATGGGAGGACACATCTACCACTGTCATCCAGGTAGGTTCCATTCTGGCAGATACAGCCATCAACAGGGACAAATAAGATGTCACAAGTAATGTCATGGCTGCTAAGGGAACGGCAGGTGGGTTGGCAGGTGCTGATTGAGTAACTGTAGGTCAGTGAAGCAGGACAGCTGGTTGTGTATGTGGCTAAGATTAAAAAAGGAGAGAACTAAGTTATGATAGTTAATGACACACATACTTATGTTTCAGGAGAATTTAATAACAAAAAGTAATTGAAGTAAAGTATTTAATACAGTGGAACTTCTTGTCAAGTCTTTCACTTAACTTGTGCTAGAGTGCCGGGATTATAGTACTTTCTGGGGTGTCTATGGGGTCTATTCACGAAGCTGCCGAAGGATCTGGCCGTAGCTAGCTTCGGCCCCAGGACCCCTTCGGTTCAGTAGAACCGAAGGGGTGCTGTACGGGCTATTCACAATAGCCCGTACAGCTCCCGATCATGGCCGAGCGGCTCAGCCGAGCCGAACTCATATGCATCGGCTCGGCTGAGCCATGCTGAAAGACGAACCTGGC
>NW_017306786.1:136714-141939 GCF_000935625.1 Nanorana parkeri
TATTGCAAATTGAAATAGCCAATAGTAATGTCCCAATGCTTTTCAATGGGAACATTTCTTTTTTTTTTTTCTATTCTGACATCGATCGTGTTAGAATAAAGAAAAAAAAAGACACATCAGTGCTTCTCTCCTTGGCGGCCGGGAGCGGGAGGCTCCCAGAGCGCCCAGGAGAGTTTTTTTTCGTTTTTTTTTACAGCAGCAGAGCTGCCGGACAATAGGAAACTATTGGGCGGAGCTAGCTGTCACTGCTAGCTCCGCACAATCGGTTGCTATTTACTTTTTAACTTTTTTCACTGTTTTTCTGTTCTGCTCGGCGGCATTTGGCTATTCACTCACTGCTGTTCGGGATCTTTAAGAATAGCCCGAACAGCAGTGAGTAGCCTGCCGGAGGTTCGGCTCAGCCGATCCAGATGTTGGATCGGCTAAATCGAACTCCTTCTGCACTTTGGGTCGGCCGAACATGCTGAGCATGTTTGGCTGACCCAAAGCCACACGAAGCAAGCCGATGTACGGCTGATTTCAGCCGATGTACGGCTGAAATTAGCCATACCAGCCTGAAGTGAATAGCCGAACAGTGTTCGGCTCACTTCACTTCAGAACGGTCATTCACTCGGCTGCCCTCGGCAGCTTCGTGAATAGACCCCTATGTTAAGGTGTCTACTAGTAATGTATCAGTTTAAAACTTAATCCACTGCTGATTTGTTTGAATGACAGCTAAAATCCATTGTGCAGATATAAAAAAACTGCTATGGATCATAGAGTTTATTTAAAAAAAAAAGTTTTATGGAGTTTATACATTTTTTGTAGAGACGAAAGCTGGAAAGCTCTTCAATATTGACTTTCCTACACTCTACAGGTCTTGTGGACCTGTAAATGCCTCTTGAAAAAGTTGGAAATGAGTCGATAAAATAAAAGAAAGATGGTGGAGGGGGGTTGCTCATCCATTGAATTTGTGCAGGCAAAATGACTTCGTAAATATTGGCGCTGACTTACAAAACTCCACAAATTTGCTCATGAGCAACTAAGCTATATCTGGTGCAAACAACTCAAACTATTAAGCTTCTCATTACTAGTGCCTGCCATAATGATTAATTATCTAATTATTTGGTGCAGAGAAAGATGAAGGCAGAATGGGGTTCTAGGCAAGGTATCAGCTTTAGTTTCCCCATCCTTGTGACTGGCATTGATTGATTGCAATAAGCACACAGAGAAACTTCCCCATTTGCCTACACTGACATGAGCCTACCAAACATCAGCAACTACAAGTGCATCCTATCTTGTAAATGGAGTCCAGCTTTGACTAGCTGTGTTATCCCCCTGGATTCCTAAGGGAGCATGATGGGTGTATCTAGGCCCCCAGAACATTCACCAGTTCCTAGGTTGCTGCCTGGGTTGCCTGATATTGGTTCATCCAACACTGAGCAAGTTGTTAGTGAATACTGATGATTGCCTCCACCACAAAAAACAGTAGGTTTTGAAAAAAATAAACACAATTGCACTGAGCAAGGGCAGCAAATATTTCTGTGATACTTGCCTGAAAAGCAATCCTACTTGACTTGAGCTGCAAAAAACCTTGGATATACTTACTGCAGACATTTTGTCTCCATCCGTTAAGAATGATTCCTTTCATAGCACAGGCATATACATAGGAGGACAATACGGCACACATGCACTCCTCACTCTTTGCACAGTTACAGGAATCAAACAGGCAGTTCTGCAGAGATAACAGGAAATGGGTTATCATTTATGCTGCTAATAAAAATATGTTTGCCTCTTCATGTGTTTCAATAATATGTGTACTGCTCCCAGTAAAACATATTATTGTGGTGCAGTTTTAAAACCATTCTCCTTTATCTTTGTGTCTAATGTCACTGTTCTATAAAAAGAATATCAAGCTGTAATCAGAATCACTCTTTCCAATGGTTCTGTCTCTAGCATCATCTCTGTAGGCTTGTCCCATGATTCCTAGGCATGTGTCTGTGCCCTCCTCTGGCTAAAATTCAGAACTGTGTATAGGGGATGCCATTAGAATGCCACTGAGCAGTTATTTAGGCAAAATGTTTTAATGTGTCTCAGTGTGTGTCTCAGCATTGGTGTCTTAGCAAAAGGTTCTTATTAGTTCCTGTGAGCTTTGGTGTCCTGTCTGTTTATTCTGATCGTTCATCTCAGCCTCACTTGATTTTGATTGCCCGGTGCCTTACTATGACTGTCAGAGATTTGACCTTTCAACTACATCTGACTGCCGGGTGCCTCTCATCCTGGCTTTAACTTGTCTGTTGCCTTAGAACTTGGGTTCCTTGTTATTCCCACCATCTCTTTTCATTTATTAACTGTTAGCAGTGGGGCAAACCCAAGTGTCACACTCTGAAATGTTCAATTCTAGCCTTTCTTGTTGATGGACCAACATAAAGACCATGCACCCCACTGACTCTGCATGAACCCATGACTACCACTGGTGACGATTTACTACTATTATCAAAGACAACTGTAAATTCAGAATAGACCCAACATTTTTTTCTTATGCCACATATAAGGTGCAATGTGGTAAACAAATGTGATGTGTATACAAGAAAACAGAATGTATGATTACCTTCATGTACACATCTGGATCTACTTTTACGTGGCATTCTGCAAAGACTCCTTCTGAGTCAGTTAACATAGAGCACCAGTGTGTTGCATACAGTTCTAGGGAAAGACAATAGGAAGATAGATAGTAAAACTGAACTTTTTCTTTGAATTACAGATCTTTATGGTGTGGGCATTCACGAAAAACAGCCCAAAAAGAACATGAATGCGATTTTTGTAAGTGCATTATATAAATGTGTAGCAAGTATGCATTTTAGGCAAAAGCCATGAGTAATTTTAATAAAGTGAAATTGAGGTTTCTAGAGCAAGATGTTCTAAACAATGGAAATGATTGGTTCCGTGTTTCCTTTTGCTATATTTATACACATTTCTACCCTTTCATGAAAGAAAATTGACTGTTTAATTATATACTCTTACATCAATTAATTGTAGGGTATATCTCACATTAATGCTTAGCAGCATAGAACAGAATTAGAGAGAATGGTAACAATTGTAATAATTTGAAATCTATACTGTCTTTGACCATAATATTTATACAATACTTTAGCACTCATACTTATCATGCACAGTATATGTCTTGTTAATTATTTACCGTTCTCGATGCTCAAGGAACAAGGGTTTTCAAAGCTGTTTGAAACAGTTGGGCAGTCTGCTTGTGTCATCCAAGTGTTGGCAAATGAGGACCCAGTTCCTTCAATCACTCCACTCAGAACTCTGAAGTCATCAGCTTGTATGTTGTTAAAGTTTCCGCAAAGGCCTATGAACAAAGATTGAATACATTTAATTTTGTGGTGTCATCAATATATGGTGCCTCAATCTATATATGGCAGTCTGCTTCTTATAAAACACTGGTAGCACAAAATTGTATTGTGAATAGTAAAGGATCATTCTTAAAGTCCATGTTGCTCTATGTTGCAATATAGACCTTTAAAACTATATCAGTCAATAAAATAAACCTTATATGCTTACTTTTGAAATGCAGGTAAAGCACATAATAATTGATTTTAAATACTGGCACTAATCTTGCTTTAGTACCATGTGCAATGGATCTTCCAATCTCTTATGTACTTAAAAAAGAGCATCATAATTCAGATTTTATGCATATGCATATTATCTGCTTGAACTGTTTGATTCCTATTAATAGTATTGTTTGAGAATAAATACGGAAGATAAGATTATTAATATAAAGTTGGAATGGCCAATTAGAATGCTAGAAACTAGAGCACTTTATAGGCATGTGCCTAAAACACACGCTATGTGCAATGAGGAGGCATGGAGATGGTTACCAGCAAGCTTTGAACCTTTGAGACATGCATAACTACATGCACTCGTTAGTTTGCATTGTTAATCACTATATATGAATATTTAGTTAAAAATACTTGGGAATGACATATGTATTACCTAATTTTCTACCTGAGTGTTTGCTTTTTTATATTTGGTAATACAACATTTATATAACGTAGAAAAAAAATATCCATACCACAGACTTCATTTTTAAAAGATGGATCCAGGTTGATGTATATCTGCATGGTGGGGATCAGTTGGATTTCCAGCTGTAGACCAAAAGTGGTCTGTATAATGATGAAGAAGGATGAAGGCTTGAAGATGGTGACACTAGCTGTGGACCCAGAATGAAAGTCATTATGGTAACTTCCCGGCTTCAGACACAACAAGCTTTACCAGTCACCCTTTTTTACCAAATACATGTTTTCCATAAATTATATACTTTTCACAATGATTTAAATGGCCAGTACACATACCCACTTTATTTTAATAAGTATGTTGATGGTAAAAGGAATTTAATACAATGATTGGATGAATGTTAAACTTCATCAAAGAGCAACAGTTGACTTGCTGTCAATAACTCCATGAAAGAACATTGTGTGAGGTTTAAACAGGTGTCTGGCAATCAATAACTGCTTATATGGCGAAGATGATAAACTTTTTTTTCTTTGCTTTTTGCTGGTCTGACTCTATAGATAGCTAACTAAGCCAAAGCAGGCTGTAAATGGTACAAATTAGTCAATTATGACATAGAAAAGCTGCAAAGAATTCCACATGTTTCAAGCCACAACACAACTGAATGCAACAGAGGCATGAGGCTGAGTAAAGAAAACTATTAATCATGTAATGGTATCCTTCCACACCACCATCTACTTTAATGCATTACTACAGGATCCATTTTTGACCTAGCAATACTGTGCCCAATATTTTCTAAGTTAAGTTAACTTCGAGATGAATCAGTCATTCAAGAAGACTTTATCAAGAGACTTGGAAATAATGTCACCATTAACAGCCCTTACTGGATTCTTCAAAGGAATTTATGAAGAATTTAATTGAGAGAGGGGAATTAGGAAGTTTGTGTCATAGTCAGTTGGAGTAAACGCTTTCTGCTGGGGGTCATGGACAACATCAAACATGGATTGTGGATTAAATGTCTACTCTAATTATTTTAGAACTTCAGAAGGCAATTTTTGAATGCCTGACATTGTAAACATAGACTCCAAATACCTGATGAGACGGGCAGCTGGGTGTAAAGTGAATTGACATATACACTTCCACAAGGCTTTACGTAGATAAACTGAAGAAAAGAAAATAATGTGCAGTTAAAAATGTATTCACTCTCAATATTATATATA
>NW_017306786.1:141949-248390 GCF_000935625.1 Nanorana parkeri
TTGTTTATCACAAAGCTTTTGAAACTTACATCTTTCCCATCATTCAAACTGAGGCTCACACTCTTCAGACAAGTTTCAGTGTCCGTCAGACCGCATTTACGGAGCTCTCCCAATACACTAAAGGTGCTGTTGTAGCATGTCTTGAAGACAACAAGTAAAATATAAGAGTGAAATAACTGAATGATTGAAGATTACATAGAATTGGTATATTACAAACATAAAGATGAATTCCAGCCTTGCACAGTCTCATCTCCTGCTCTGAGCTTATCACAATGTGCATTAGAAGATGAAGCAAGTCAGATAGAGCCTGCTTCAAAGGGTGGCCAGCATCATTCTTCAAATTCCTTTACTCCCCAGCTGTCCCTAGGCCACCCCTTTCATTTACTAGATCTAAATTTCAGTTCTTTCAATTATGGAGACTCAGTATGGCATGTGGGCATTGCCCAGGGCATTCCGCATGCAAATGCAGCCTGCCAATGGATACCCACTCTTCAAGACTGACATCCACCAATAAAGTATCTTTATTCTAAATTAATTTATTCCTATTTCTATAGCGTTTTCTTCCTGGGGACTCTGAACAATTTATCTGCTGCTAGGGCAGATGGTGTGGCAACCATCTTGGGTACAAAAAGTATAATATTATACTAAGACCAATTTTATAGAGGAGCCAGCTAATCTATCAGCATGTCTTTGGAGCATGGGAGAAAACCCACACAAGCACAAGGAGAACATGTTTCATAAACGTCATAATGATGGTTTCAGGACTGGGACCCAAACTGAGGACCCCAGTATTAGAAGGCACTGCAGTGACTTAACCACTAAGCCTCTGCGCTGACCATGATATTTGCAAAACGGCGCCCAAGATCCATCCCACAGCTTGCATCAGGGCTTGAAAAGAGTACTGAGGCAAGATGCTGTGAGGCTTCAGCTAGTTATGTACAGCACCCTGTTGGCCCCTTTCACCAGCCACTTGCATTAAATAAAAAAGCACAGAGACTCAGTGATGACCTCACTGAGTCTAAAAAAAGGTATGTAATGATGGTAGATACCAAGGAGAGCACAGTAATGTTATCTTAAACATGTAAGTGTGCACTCCAGTCTCCTTATTCCATGCCTAATGACATCATGTACCAAGCAGGTACCAAAACAGAAAATGCAAGAAAACCTCTGATTAGTTGCTATGAACACATTGCAAAGTCTGCGTCAAACCACATGGTTATGGATGACCACTACTTTCTTCATTGCTAAAAGCGAAAGTTAGACCATATGCATCATACAATATCACCCATAAATAACTTAACGTAACCCTGTTACCACCTAACACTTTGCAGGCTTCCTATATCATAAAATGTACTCAATGAATATTTATTTTTGCTCTCTTTGGTTTATTTCATAGTTAGGTATTTTGTTAATAAAGGAAGCTGCTCCTTTTCCACAAGCCCTGTTGCCACCTGCGTTGGAGGTTTGCAACACTGCATGTGAAGTCAGCAACGCTTTGTAATGACAGTATTTAAGAATCAGAATCTCACTCACCACTGTCACTGGGAGTGTGTGGGGAAACGCTGCCTGAAACTGCATGTGGGAGAAAGCCCATAAACTCCAAGTGAGAGTGGTGAGTGAGATTCTGGGGTTGATTTGCTAATGGGAGGTTCACTTTACAAGGGAGATTTGCACTTTGCAGGGGAAGTTTCCTTTAGCTTAGTGAATGAGGTGAAATTTGAATTGATTGGATAATGAAAATCAGCAGAGCTTCTCCTCATTCACTAAGCTAAGTGCCAATTCCCTTGAAAAGTGATTGGCATATTTGTCTTAAGTAAATTAACCCCTCAGATTATTCTGCGCTGTCATTAAGAAATGTTGCTGGTTTCACAAGCAGTGTTACCGACAACAAAGCCTGGTGATAACAGATCTTGTTGGAGAGGGGAAAGGAGCAGCTTCCTACTGCCTTGCTTAGAAAACCTCCAGTGCTCACAGGAAGTGTCTGGGGTAAAAGTAAATTTCAGCACCACATCCTTTACTAAAAACAGACCATTAATATTTCAAGGGCAGCAATATTAAGCATTTTTCCTACATTTTAATTTTACAAGTAGCCTGCAAAGTGTAAGGTGGGTGCAGGGCCACTTTCATTGTGTGCATGAGTAGTCATCACCATTTAGGCTAGCTTTATATGAACAACTGTCTCACAGTCAATTACTTTTTCTGAAAGGTTTACTTTAAAGTGGATCTAAATCCAAGAACATGTAATATATTTCCACTTACCAGTCTTTAGTGGCTGTTATTTTTTTTATTAAGGCTTTTTTCCCCTTTATTTTTACCTGGTAATCCTGCCAATAGGGTGACAAAGCTCACTCACTATATGTATCTGTGGAGGAGCAGAGATGTCACCCTAGAACAAAACACCCCCTCTCCTCTTCCCCGTAACAAGAGGGAGCTGTTTTGTAGTCCAAATAGATGACTGGGAAAACTGTAAGTAAGAACAGTCAACACAGACAGTAAGGAAGTTATGAGTTTTTTCTGGAAAGATCAACAGGTATATTGGTATATTTAAGAGAGGAAAAGGAGCAAGTAAAAAAAAGTCCATTTAAAAAAAAAATGTCCATTTAAAAAAAAAAAAGTCCATTGTTAGAGTTTACTTTAAGACACAGTCAGTGTTTACATAATCATGAGTTTGTTATGCATCTGCAGACCAATTATGAGCATACACTGAATGCGGGGTCTATGGGCCTCATAAAAGCTGAATATGTGTGGATGTGCCATGTATCACAACAAGTGTTGTCAACGGGAGTTAGAAAATGAACACATACAACTCCTCAGATTATTCCCCGCTGTCAGTAAGAAATGTTGCTGCCTTCACAAGCAGTGTTACCGACAACAAAGCCTTGGGATAAGGTTATATTTACCTTAGACAATACGTAGCTGCAGTCTCCGTGGAAGGTGTAACGAGTCATATCATAGGAGGTAATATGTGATCCCCCCTCAATTGCACAGGATCCAGCACACACTGCTTCAGTACAGCTCCACTTTCCTCCATTACAGTTACTGCAAATAGAGGGTGTCATTATATATATCTTGTAAAGCATAAAAAAAGTGTTTATGGGAAGAAAAACAAAATACCAATATAACTAAATATATCGAAATAAACATATGATGCCTCAACCATCAGTAAACTAATGAGATGTATACTGTAACATGTGACTATATAATTAACCAAGGTTTGCAAGTTTTGCTGCCAGCATCTTTTAAAGCAATTGTAAAGTCCCAGCATAAGCTCTCCTGTTATAACATCAGCTTTGTAATAGGAATACATAGTAGAGTTGTTTTTAATAATGCAATCTAAGCTTATGTGAAAAATCTCTTTTTTGTAGTTATGGATATGGTTATTAAGAGATGGATATAATGTATGGCAATGCAACATGGAAATACATATTTATTTTTCAATTTTGACCAAGAATACCCTTCAAAATGTGTCTCCCGTGTCCGTTCTGAGTATATTTTATTTTAATGTATTCAAATAACATGTTACTATGTGGACTGTAAAGTGCTTCTGTTTATCTTTTATGTTGTCCTGATGAGTACAAAGAAGTAGGTTTTAAAATGGCTTGAGCTTCCTAAGAGTGGAGCTCTGGTCAATGGCAAAACATATTATTACATGTATAAGTAGATGTACTGTATAGTAGTATCTATGGCAGCTTGCTTTGGACTGTGACAGTACTTCTAAAGTAATTAGCACTTCTAACTATGGGAATATATTCAACATCAAAATACTCGCATAGTTAGGCCTCATGCACACTACCTTGAAAAATTATCAGTCTAGATATGTTTGGAGGTCATTTCTAAACGCTCCTGGACCCATGTAATGCTTTTCTATGACTGAATGCACACCTAGACCTTCAGCAGCATCTAGGTTAATTCCGTCTGGAAGTGTTTACCCAAACTAGAACTGTCTGCATCCCAGGTCTGTTTAATCCGGTTTTACTAAGCCAGCAACAGCTAAGCCCTGGAAAAAGTGATCTGGGAAGAATAACATTGTTTACAATAACCAGATAACTTCTCTCGTGTTTGGATGCAGCTGACTAGTGTGCATGCGGCCCTATACTTAGTGCCATATACAACTTACCAAGAATGACACTGAGCTGAATAACCAGTCCCTGGTGAATAGACTTTTCCATTGTAAGTGCAGGAACACTGCTGGACAGGGACACAGCCAGAGTTGTTGATGTCATCAAATACAGTTCCTAAAAGGAATTTTTTTTTTTTAGTATTGTGCTGAATCTCATAGTTACATTATAGCTGGGTGGGAGATAAACCATGGGATGGCTAACCATGGTTTAGGAGTCAACAAACCAGTAGGTCATGTTTGTCTATCACAGGGAGGATAAAATGTTCCTTATACTTAATCTAAGTAGACTCTAAACTCATGAGTTAAACTTTAGGAATGTATTCATGTACCCTAACTTTTAACAAAAATTTAGCCTTTTTGTGTTTCACTTGGCTTTAGATCCTCAAATCATCTCTGGATTCATGCTGACACTGTCCTTCCTTCTGGAGGGTGGCTACTTTTGTTCCCCATGGTCCCTGTGTGTGTTTTACAGTAGCCACTGCTGCAACCTCACTCCTTTGATGGGCAATCTCACATTTAGGTTACTAATTTGTATTGAGATTGTAGTCCATCACGGGGGCAAAGTGAACCTTCACTGGTACTTTAGTAAATCAACACTTTGACAAAGAAGAAGCAATAAATCATAGCCACCAGCACTGAACCAGAGTTGCACTGAAAAAATGTATGTAAGCATTATGGCTTGTCCCTATTTACATATATAATTCAAAACTACAAATAAAAACAGAGTTTCACACATTGATAAGATTATCTATATTAAGATTATTATTATTATGTATTTTGTATAATATTCTCAATTATTTGTTAGTTATATTGCATTGTATTGTATGTCCTAGAATTCATAAAGACTTTTCGTAAACAATTATTAGAAATTTGTCTCCCGTTCGTGCAACAAATGGTGCAACATGCGTCAGATTCATGTAACTGTGAGTAAGGTGCATATGAATCTTATTTTGTTGCAGCCATAGTGGCAGAATGTACATAAAAACTGCCTACATTTTTGCATGTATAGGACACAGCAAGAACATTGTTCAGCTATGGCCATATTGCCAGAAAAGCATTGACAATGCTTTATTTAATCTCCCTCAATGTATTGCATTTTAGTTCTATTGTGTTATATAATACACCATAGACCACAATAGACATTATAACCAATCCGTTTCTCTTTTTAGTTTGTTCAGTTAAGATTTGAAAATGAAAAAGGGAAGATGATTAGTTGCCATGGCAACTGCTCCACATTTTGATCCAGATGTTGTCTGCTCAAGTTTTTATGAGTTCCACCCGATATGTGTTGTATGATTACCTGCAGGGCAAAAGCATCCATCAATGCAGTGGTTATCACAGACTAATGACCTATCTGGGTTGGTACATGTGTTGGGGCATGGACTTCCACATTCCCTGTACTCCAAGTTCATAGTACATTTCAAGGCTGTAATGGAAAAGATAGTTACCCTCAGGAGTTATTACTGATTTTATTGTAAGCAATAATGATCAGTGATATTTAGATTTTTGTATATTTCTAATTTCCCTGGCACTAGAATTTATAGCACTTACGACAAAGTTGATCAGTTCTCCAGTTCTGTGGGCTTCCACCAGCATGGGCACACTGCCGGGAGTACTCTGTAAAGGTGTTACACAAACAAAAGCCAATGGCATCTTTTCCACATCTACACAGATCCTGGACGCATGCATCAATGTACTGAGCTGGGTCCACCAGGGTGTTACATTGTGAGAATGCTGTGCCCATGAGCACCACTTCACATATCATCCGCTGTTGAGAATCAGAGAGGTATGATAGGGGCACACATACGGAAACATGTACTGTTTTTCATTCACTTAAGAGGTTTTTTTTTTACAAGCAGCACATTATTTATTGCAAAATACATTAATTTCTGCTGTTTCAAAACCACTTATCAGCTTGACCAACCTCCATGCTTCCAAATGTCTCACTGTAGAACAATGAGAATAACTGTCTCTATATTGCACAATAATGCATTTTATATGTTCATCTTTTCTAGCAAAGCCATTCTAGAAAGCAAATCTGTTATTATAAACATAGCTTTAGCAGTAGTAAGTAAGCACTTAAAAATGTCAATAATCATTAGTAAAATCGATGATCATTTTTTTTCTTTATCACTAAAGACTCCATCCCTGGTACTTTGGAAGCCGTAAATGCTGATGCAAGCAGATTAGTCTTTTGTCCAGCTGAATCTGGCACAGAGTTGAGGTGAGAATGTAAATAAGTGGTTAAGTTGCTTAAAGTGGACTTGAACTCAAAAAGCTCTGATTTGCTATCTTATAGCAAACATCTAGAAATGTTAATTGTGTCTAAGCAATGCCCTGAGACATTTACTTTGTCCTGAATTCCTCCTAAAAAAAATTCAGTGCATTTCCTATGCCTTTTGCCTACAGTCTTATATCAGAAGTGTACGATCATCTAAAACAGTGCTGAGTTAATGTTAGGGTTAGGGTTAAAGGGAGAGTTAGTGCAAAGGTTAAAATTAGTCAGGGAGGGTTAGCATGAATGATTAGGCCATGCGGATTAGGTCACCGCAAGTGTTAATGACCTTAGGGTAGGGCAATGTAAATAGCAGCTTCAGTCCTCAAACAGTTCTCTATGTCTTGGTTTATAAATACTAACCCAGGTAAGTACTCTAGGTGTAATTGGAACATGTGCTTTTTCAGTTCTACCTGTTCAATATTCTGTATAGTTGTAGCATAACTTACAGTGTCAGTGCAGTTGTTCAGTGGATTCACTGTCAAATCATCACAGGATTCTCGTGGTCCATTCATCTTCTGCATATTTCCATACTGAATACTGGAGAGCTGAACATCTGCAAAACATTACTTAGCTATGACTCAATAGTTAGATAACACCACGTTTTAAAATGTAGGAATTAAGTGAAAGCTTACTGTTTGTAATAAACTCATTGTAAATCGGAATGCCATTGAAGTCTCCACAGAGACCGCAGGTCTGATTGGCAAACTTTGGATCCAACTCCAGCTGTAAGATAAAAAGGCAAATGAGTCTATATTAATCTCTCTCTTTATCTGAGTCCTGGATTAAAGGTACGTTCCTATTATGGAACCCATTATAAATGGATATAACCCAGGTACAGAAGCCATCATAAGGGCCTGTAAATACATTGAGAAACAGTCCTCCAAGCTCCCTGGGAATGAAACTACAAATGTACACATTAGTGGTGACTACTGTTCCTGAATAAAGTTTATTTTGTATATGACAAGTTCCTTTAAAGTGACACTAAACTCAGGAGTGAAATCTTACAAAATGCATCCAAGTACCCTAATTATTAACTATTAAATGGACCTTTTTTGTGTATAGCTCAGCTGTAGATCCTCAAATCATCTCTGAATTGGTGCTGACACTGTCCGCTCCAAGCTCACTCAGTAATGGACTACAACCTCAATATCAATGATGAAACTAAACATGAGTTTGGAGTCTATCACCGGAGCGAGCTTGGAGCGGTGGCTACTTTACAACACACACAGGGACCCTCCAGAAGGAAGGACAGTGTCAACATGAATTCAGAGATGATTTGAGGATCTACAGATGAATGATACACAAATAAGATACATTTTTGTTAATAGGGTACTTTGAATGCATTTTTAAGATTTCACTCCTGAGTTTAGTGTCACTTCAATAAATAGCAGATATGACCAAGGTCTAGAATATTTTTTTATATTTTAGGTAGATGGGATTAGTATCATGTTCTAACTATAATACCAGTCATCAAGTGTTTATTTTATCAAATATGATCAAATGCAAACTACTAAATAGGGGAATTCCAATGTATACTATTTTTTTTTCCAACAATACAAAAGTGCCAACACTATCATATTGGTACTATTGTTAGCTGAAGAAAGTTGTAACAAGAAACAAGATAAATTGCCCACTATAGAGTCAAGAGTTATTATTATCCGCAGCCTTAAAACCAACCATTGTCAGTTTAACACCTAAATCAGACATTACTCAGTATTCTAACAATTTAAATTTGCTCACAGCTAAGGTATTGATTCTTTATCACTATGTGAGAGATTACATAACAACAGCTGTAGATATAAAATGCAAACCAACACTGGAAATGACAAATAAAAACAAAGCTTGTATCTGTTTAGCTGCTAGAAAATGTCCTATTTGAGAATTGTTCAATAATAAGGCTCTTTGTGTATTTGCTCTCTAGCTGTAGCCAAGTTTTCTTCATAGGCAAAAAAGGAAATGGCCATTATCCACAATATGCTTTGCTTACCATCCTGTGTACTAATATGCTGAAAAATACAAAGAAGGGCCATTTAACATGAGGGAAAATATGTAATGAATATTGAAAGCAAATGTTTCAAGAAGCAATAGGAAAAATGTAATGTTAAAGTACACCATTTAGCATAGAAAAGCGGATGCTGCCATTACTGACCTCATTCCTGAAACTTCTGATTAACTGGCTGTGGCTTTAATCTTATACTTGTTCTGCACCAGTGACACAGATTATTGAAGTTAAAACATCTGCATATAAGTCAGGGAACTAGCATATTCAGCACAGGAAGCAAAATGTAGCCTATATGTTTTTCTCTTTAAAGTATAAAATCATATTTCAGGTGAACACTTTCACAGATTAGGATCCATTCTCTCAGTCATATACTTCTGTGCAGCATTAATACATTTAATAATTCTGATTACCAGAATAGCATCATCTTCATTCCACATGAACTGTAAGCCCAGCCTTGCAGCTATTTTAATATATAGACCACTCCGGCCAACCTGGACTCCGGAGGAGCTGTAGGGAAGCTCCACTCTATAAAAGATATACGGAAAGGACATCTTGGTTTATCAGAGATAGGCTCTACAACTTTGCTATATAAATTCTAATAAACACAGTAGAATGAATCAAATCATTGTGAATTCTGTTAGTTAATTTTTGGCAAAGATATGCTGTTCACAAACTAGATATTTCTGATGAGGACAAAATGTGTGTTAGAAGAGATCTTATTATCTAAGATAGTGTATTAGAGATCATTGCAAAGAATTGTACAATGCATTTTTCAGCCCCAGAATTGAGGCACATCTGCCATGGGAACATCAGTCTAGACTCTGAAGAAACCACTATTGAAAGGGGTTCTTCACAGGTCAATCCTTCACTGGTTCTTCCAATGGAAGAATCATAGTATAAGTCAATTTTAAAGGATCATTCTACTTAAAACTGATCCCTTTTTGTAAATCTTTGAAAGTTAAACCACCCAACATATTCGTATATCTCTCTAGAACTGTATTCTGATTCCTATGCTTGGAGCTCTTAGGTTTGCACACTTGCTGTAGCCATTTGAGGAAGACCCACTTTTCCTGTTGGATTTTTTATATTTTAGAGAATACAACAGGAAGGCACATGCAAAGATGTGCTGGAACAGACAAAACTCCCAGTTAAACAGGGTCAGAGTTGGAAACTATAGAAGGGAACAACACGCGATTTAACAGAATGCATTGGTTATATTTCAGGCTTGCTTGCTATGCTATCTTAATATAGGATTCTAAGAAACCTCTAGTACAAATTGCATATGATGCTTAGTGACTATAACAAAATGTTGAATTACTTACGGCTGACTGTTAAATGCCACGCTCCCGCTCTGCAGTTCAATGTAAAGGCCATCAATCTTGATAGTGATATGGCTAATAGTTGGAAGATTATTGACAACAGAACGCCTGATCTGGATGTTGAAATCCTCAAAGCTACTTTTGCAGTTTGAAGCATATAGGTAGTTGCATGTACCAGGGAAATAAAAGACATCCCCATCAAAGGACTTGAAGTAATTATTTCCCCAGGAGCTGCAGACTTGTCCATTGTGAGCAGACCCAGTACCTGCCAATGAAAAACAAGTGTCTGAGACCAACTCTTTGTAATAATAAAGTAATTTGTCAATTTTCATTGTAAAAAGAAAATCACAACAAAAGTGGAGCAATTGTCCATAGCAGCAAATCAAAATTTTCAATTTATAGGCTTATTTGTTGCTTTTGTGTACTTTTGTCTATTTTCCTGTTCTCCAGGTTTTGTGAATCAAGGCTTTGCATTACAGAATGTACTGGCTTGGAATTTATTAGGACCACCAGCAGCCAGTAGTACTGCAGGAGGCACAGTGGTCCGTGAAAGAAAATCTTAATTACTGCATACAGTATATTTAATCATCATCATCAATGTGTTCAATTGCTCAGTGACATTAAAGAGCAATGCAATTATTCCTATCACATTCCCTTGAGTCCCTAGTCCAGCTCCTCTTAAAGAAGTATTGTACAGTCTTGGTGGTTATTAATAAATAAAAGCTACTTGGTACCCAATGAATATTTGTTTACTGTAAGGAATTAAAGAACCGCTATCACAGCAAGTATTGTATTGTAGTAGATTTGTGCAGTTACTGAATGTGGTGATAGTATTCAGTATTAATATATTTTCATACTTCATATACTTTAATTTATATTATACTCCACATTTACATGCAGACAAAGCTGCCCAGTAAAAGTGACAATTGTAGGAATTGAGGTAACCTCCCTGGTGGTATGATTATGCAGGATTTTTAGCATGCCAAAGCGGTACATTGTTTTTCATGGCAATTTGTTGTTTTATATTGTAGGCCTGTAATTCTTAGTAAATCTTAGGAATAACTCACTAAATCTGTCCAAACAAGAGACCAGTAGACATCCCGGGTATGATAAAGTTTACAACACAAAATCATAAATTATAATATAATACATAATTCTAAATAATTATAAGAAATTATAATATAATAATTAATTATAAAAAATTATAATATAATAATTTAAAAAATGGTCCAGTAACTGTCAATTCTGGGGGCGCTGCCTGATCCGTACCACAGTCAATAGAGTACAGTAAAAGTGCAGGCAGGGCACTGGACAAAGCTCTAGGGACAAAATTGAAGTGAAATAGTTTGATAAATATATGTAATTATAGCAGATTACATTGTATTGTGTATATTCTGTGTAAATGTCATGTTTGCACTTTTGAATTTCCCACCGGCTCCGCCCCCCGCTGTGACGCTCGAAAACTAAACTGAAAGCCAAATACCGGCATCGGCCAGACGCACACAGCAGAGGACACCGCGGGCTCGCAGGAACAAGGTAAGAGACAATTTTACGCAATCGGGGTTACCGCTTTTGGTACTGAAAATTAACCCCTTGCCACACTCAAGAATACCACCAGGGAGGTTAAATATAATACTTCCAAGATTGCTTACAAAGGTCACTATTTCTTTAAATTATTCAAATCTTCTTTTACTGGCCCATGTTCCACAAAGCATATGTGTTCCTATTTTCGGGGTAGGCCTTATTTTTTTATTTATTCTTTTATGTACAACAATCCGCACTTATTCATGTAGAAAAGTCTTCATGTTTTCATGTACAAAAATATGATGATCAGGGCAACAAGGGGTGCCGTACCTTTCCAAGAGCAATTTGATAACCAATCGCTGGCCAGAATGAGCGAAGAGCACTTTCACTATCAATTCCTCACAGGCGGAGTGCATTTGGTATCACTCCACCTGTGACAGGAGCTTGCGCTATAGAGGAGGCATCGGCTTATGCGGCTCTGCTCCCTCCGGTGCCGCCTCGCTTCCTCTAGCGCTGGCTTCATTGGCACTGCTGATTCTCTCCTGCGGCTCTTCAAGTTCCCCCTTATGCCACCACTGGCCCTGGGAATGGTCACAACTAGATCTTATTTTTGGGGTAGGTCTTATATTTTAGCAATTCCCAAAAATAGTACTAGGTCTTATTTTCAGGGTAGGTCTTATTTTCGGGGAAACAGGGTGTGTGTGTGTATATATATATATATATAAAAGATTTAGCCACATCCATCCCTGTATATATATATATATATATATAAAATGAGGCTGGTAAATATGTTGGGTAGTGACCTACCAGCTTCATAGCTCCTTATCTAAATACACACCATAACTAGTCATATTTAAAGGCCTATAACCAACCAATACTTTCTGACTGACATCGAAAAAGCATTTACACATTTCTAAAAAAGCCTATGGTTACTTGGATATTTAACATTGCTTATTTAACATCCCTAATAAATATTAACTGTTATATATGTAACAATTATTTACTGTCCTATATGAACTTACTTCTCATAACTGGAGCTTGAGTGCCAATGAAAGTCATCAATGCAGGAACTTCTGTAGAAACAGTTGTTAGAAACCTAAATTAATCAAGGCATCTATATTTCTTACTGGTTATCTTCATGTGGTATAGAATATACAGCTAGAAATTATGGTGTTGCAATTTTGAAACAGAGTTATTTGTTGTTGAAAGGAAAAAAAGAATAATATAGTCTTATAAATGTTGACAGCCAAAAAATTCTCATTCCTCATTTGGATAACATTTTTCCTGTCCAAAAGGCCATTGCGATCTGTTGTAATCATGATGGTTAAAAATTAAAATGTTAAGTTAAAAAATCTAATTTATTTCAGGTATATAGATCCTAATTAGTAATTGAAGAGTATTTTAAGGCCAACCTATGTAAGTCCAAAATTACATTTTCCAAGAACTTTTCCCCAATACTTAATCTATATATATGCAAGTAAGAATCTACAAGGGACTTCTTAGTAATGAAACAAGGCTTGTTATTTTAGGAGTAGGTCTTTTGAATATGTTTACATTAGGATAAATGATAGTTACAGCCAACACAATCTTCTTGAATTTAAGCTTTCTGTAAACAAATAGAATAATGTTCTGTTTAATCAAGGACATTTCACTTGTAAAGTAAATATTAGACCTGATCAAAAGCTGTAAGACCCGCATATATGTTATCAAAGAAAGCTGCAATTCGAGCCAAGTAAGTTTATGTACTTAAAGTCATTATCTCTATATGTCTGCAGATACTGTTATTTAATTAGCAGGAATGTGGGTTGTTCCCAGATTCATTTTTATTTTGTAAATTGCACACCATGGTAAAAGAACATTGAGCAATTTGGCAATGTATTTTGTTTTGTGTATAACATGTTAATTATTAATTCTAGTAATTCTAGTATTTTATTATGATTCCCATTACAACTTACATTTAATGCTAAACTGTACAGTTTTCTAATGATGTGTGCCGAACTTTGTGTTATCTTTCACAAGAGCTAAATATAGCCTGAAAATATCTCAAAATCCACAAGAATCATGTCCACTTAATTATTTGCCATTTACCATGTCAATAAAATCAAACACTTCCCTTTAGTTTCTTTATGACAATTTACACTTTATTTTTCATAATAGTTCTTGCCCTTAAATTACTACTGCATTCCATGTTAAAGAAGCTGATTCTTACCAGTTGTCTGCTGCACTGAATAAACCAATGACATTTGACCTATTCAAGAAGCAGAGAAGAATGATTAGTATTCTAGCAAAATAAGACAAAAGATGAAACATTATTTAGGATTGGAAATTTGCAAATAGTAAGCTGGTTTGCTATGTATTCATGCAAAGCTAGCTAAATAAATAGCACTATGAAAGGCTCAAAAGTAGTTCAATATATAATGCAACAGAGTCACCGGACAGTTGAGTTTTTTTCTATCAATATATTAATTTGTATCCATGTTATTTAACTGTTTTGAACAGTAGTGAAATTCGGGCATGTTATGTGACATTAGAAGTGAACTACCCATTATATTAATAGTCTAGATTGAATCTTTCTAGTCCAAAAAACATTATATTCTATACTACATTCGCTAACTATTGTTCCGAGAAATATTATTCATACAGTATTCTATACACAACATTTTTATTTATTTACAAGTGCAATGAATCACGTACCCTTTTATCTTAATGTTTACAAAGTTTCTAGCATTGCTCTAATAAGTTTTCATGAAGGCATGTTTGCCCGTTTGACCCCTTTGTCTTTCCAACTTTGAAAACCATTTTTGTACAGGTTTGTATTATAAATTGTTAATATGGGGATTCATAGAACCATGTCAACCATCAGTAAACAGCCGTGAACACACTGTAACTATTGTATTAAAAGTTTTATTCAGAAAAAAATCTGAGTATCTATTTATTTTTCTATCTGTCCATATATTCATCTAGAAATTTTGGATGAAACCTGGAGATTTTGTCAACATATCGCCATTTTGGTAAATGTATTGTAGCGGAAATACAACTTTTAAATGTTTTTGGTGGTTTGTTAAGGGTGCACTAGGCTGGAAATTGCTGAATGTTACAGAAGCTTCTTATGTATTGTGTTGTTTCTAAAGAAGAAATCAACATTGAAAAAAGTACAATAAACTATTTAAAATGGCAGTACACAAACTATGATCAATTAACTGGTAGAAAGAAAAAAACACAAATGCAACATACACTAAATGAGGTAAAATAAACTACCCTAAATACGCTTAAAAAAATAGATTTTGTTTCATGAAGCATATTTCACTTAAGCATCTTAATGGGATTTGTCCACTTCATTGAAATCAGTTTTTATCATTCCGCTCATCCCTACCCAGTACTCACCTTCCACCGATATAGTGATGAGTGATACTACAAAGAAGCATATTGCTAAACTCACACCCCTCCATGTCCCCATTTTTGTTAAGTTCAGTCACTAGGTACTGAACTTATGTTCATTCAGAGGTGGTGCAGATCTTCTCCCTCTCAACTAAGCCTTTTTATAGCAAAGAAACCCTGTGACCTGAGTCACCATTACATCAGAGAAGACGTGAATGTATCATGGGTGGGTATTAATGTGGACCAACCTTAATTAGCCTCTTTCTCAGCCTCTTTGAGCATGGAGACGTTTGACCCAGGATGTTTGCTCTGTAACAGATTGATAAAATTAACTTTCACAAGAAATGTTTCCAAGGTGACAATGGTTCATTGACATAGTGTAAGACAAGCATAACACATGGGAAGGCTATGTTTAGCTTACCTTGAGTAAAAAAATCCAACTTCTTGTTTTAAAGTAGAAATGAAAGGCATGAACCCAGTCAAATAAACTATGGTGGTAATTGAACCAGGTCTGTATGCAGGAGGCTGTGAAATGAGTATAGTTAGTAGATGTAAAATGTTTTTTTAATTAAAAAATACATTTTAAACAGCCAGTTCACACCCATTTGTACAGGCTTAAAATTAAGTTTTGTTTAGCTCACACCTGTGTATTATATAAAAGGTCATCTAACCTATAAACAGGGCATGGATAACTGTATAAGTCATTAACAGTTGAACAAATGTTTTATGACTCGGGTCTCATTTACTCCCAGTTACCGACATTGTTTTTAAAGAACAGCAATGTTGTACCATGATGTTGGCATTGGTTTCATTATTACTAAATGCCTGACTGGGAGATCTACAATGCTACAAACCTGATGTGTTTTTTTCCTTTTTATTCAATTTTTTTTTAAATCATGTATATGTACACATGTTCTTCTTTGTGTTGGCAAGATTTTTCTAATGGCCCCCCACAACTTACCCTCCTCCATCACATGCCCTCCCCCCACTTCCTGACTCAGACCCCCGTATCCACCTACATCCCCTACCTTCAAAACTAAAAAGTATAAACAACATATGTATGTGAGAATATAGATATACTGTATATACAGTTCAAACACCGTAGACTCAGGACTTTGCAACACAATAAACTCAGGACTCTGCAACACAATAAACTTAGGACTCTGCACCACAATGCACCCAGGACTCTGCACTGCAATAAACTCAGTACTCTGCAACACAATAAACTCTGGACGCTGCAACACAATAAACTCAGGACTCTGCACCGCAATCCTCTCAGGACTCTACACTGCAATGAACTCAGGACTCTGCAATGCAATGGACTTTACAATACAGATTGTTGACTCATAAATCTATATTTTATGTAGAATTATCTGAAGCTCTCCAAACTGCTGCTAAAGTACAAATTTGGTACATTTCTGCTTTAAAGTGTATCTAAGTCTAAACATGTTTTAATTTATTTTAGATAGAGTAGGAAATGGTTATAAAATATTCAGCATTGTAATTGCTGTTTGTTTTCCCATTTGGGAGACTGATCCCAACTGTTTGTCCTGCTGACCATTGTGACCGGGATTGAAAATGAGAAATTTCAAGTTGTTACTGCAACAGGAAGGAAATCTTCTAATGGGGACACTTGTTGCAGTGACCACTGTCTGAGAAAAAATGTACCTCATTTTGGTGAGCATTCTTCTAGATATGCTTTAACACTCACAAGGTTATTCACTAAAGGGTGAAGAGTTTGGAGAAGGCAGGAGAAGTGAACAATCTAGGCTGATTTAAAAAAAAAAACTCCAATTCAGCTCATTTTCCAGTTCAGCTATGTTGTCCTAGATTGTTCACTTCCCCTGCCTTCTCCAAACTCTTTAATCTTTGTGAATAATCCTGGCAGCGTTTTGATATACTTTAACACTCTATTTACCCAAATATCAACCATGATGACTAAGCATGTGGCTGCAAACTAGTTATAGATGTAGCATGTTAAATCTCCACTTACATGCTTGTCAACAGGTCAGTTTTTTTCATTTTGGTTGTCAACCTCATTTATTTCAGTTATTTGGTGCAGTCTGGCTAGCACTGAACTTTGAAAGATACACCAAATAGTTAATATTATTCGCCAGATTGGGTTAGAGTAGTGTGATGCTTTCCGAAAGGGTGTAGACCCAACTTGATCCACTTTTGCTCAGTGAATTCAGTTAAACGGATTCAGTTAAACTGTAAAGCCAAATGTGTTCCATTTGCACAGCACATACAATAAGCATTATGTTCAGTTTGCATATTTTACAATTAATAAATCAGTTTGCTTAGTACACTCTATATGCTTAAAGCCAAACTCCAGTCATTTTGTTCTGGAAAATGATCAAATCTGTGTTTAAGTTAATTATTTCTGTCTGCTAAAAGCTATAGCTGCAGTTGGGCTTTAAAAGCTATATGTAAAAATTATTTCATTAATTTATTTGTTTAAATTATAATTTAATGTGTCATTCTACCTTAAATTTAGTTTATTTGAAATGCAAGTAAATATTTTTTTTTCAAATATATGCCATTAGTTTTCCATAGTATGATTGTCTGTCTAATTCATGAAATGTTTGCTGAACAGTTGAGCTAGTTTTTGTTTGATCTAACTATAAAGATGACTCTTGCAGCCACAGAACTTTTCAGAGACATGTAGTGATGGATTGTTTTTCAGTTTCCCACTAATAACTATATGGCTGGAATCCATCCAAGACAAATCTTATAGTTAGTTTCCATTAGCAATCACCCTCTACACACAAAATGTGACACATTTTCCAATGACCTATGCAGAACCATCTCTGTACTGGAGCAACTGGAACAACTCTGTAATCTTGCATTTTGTGCTTTTGGTTTGTCTTAAAGTGTATCTGCAGCCAAACCATATTTTTGGCTAGAATGTTTAGAGCCCCTGTCAGATATTTAGTGCTAACTCTGTCCATGCCGGGGGGACAAATCCAGAGACAAATCTCCCTAATGATACAGAGCCGAAAAAATTTGATTGAAAAACGTTAAACTTTTATTAGTTATCCTTTAAATAATTTTTCCCCCTTCCCAGTATCCAACTAATCCTATACTTACCTGTGTCCTGCACCTCATTGAACTTAATAGTGGTGCCCACTGGGGCTTGCACAGCCTCCTCACCTAGGTTTGGTTCACACCATGTCCGGACCAGATCTGGAGTACATTTTTGACGCGTTTTTAATGTGTTTTTGGCATGTTCTGGTGGTTTTGTTAGCCTAAAATGGGCTTTTAGGTGCAGTCCAGTGCATTCCAGTGTGTCTGCATGTGTTTTTTATGTGTTTACATGCATGTTGGTGCATTCCAGACCAAAACATATTGTGCATGCAGCATTTTTTTCCCTGCACTGGAACGGACTGCACTGATGTAAACACAGCCCAGAAATACCATAGGAAAACATTGTGATGCATTTCAGATGCGGACAAAAATTGTTCTGTTCTGGACTGGGTTTGCACGTGGTGTGAACAAGCCCTAACAGTCTCCCAGCCACGCTATGCATGTGTAGATGAATGCCATTTTTAAGGTAAGGCTTTACTCTTGGTTGTATTTACCATAATACTTCTTGTAGGTCAGACCATAAGTAAGAGGGGTTAGAAAAGACTGCACCAAATCTCAACAGTTACAAGTTTTAATAACTTTTTTTTTCCTCCTATTCTGTGTACTTGTAGACTGGTGTAGCTAAAGTCATCAAGATAACTCTAAGGAAAAGGGGTTACAGAGGCTTTTGAGAGGAGTCAGAAGACTTTCGCTAGGTCAAGAAACATGAAATAATCTCTACTTTTTCTTAATGGCCTTGACATTTAATAATGAGTTGTTAATTTAAAGCAAATGCTATATTTTCTACAAGAGCACATGAGATCAAAAGGGAGAGTTAGTACATAATTCAAGTGTGCCTTGAACAGCGTGATATCTAACTATGGCCCTACTTTAGCAGCATCCTCTAACGTGCCTGACTGCCAGGGAATACAATGAATAATTTTCTCCAACTGAGAAAAAAAAAGTTATGAAGGCCCCTATTTTCACTGACTGTCAGGTTTTTAATTAAAATGTATTTGTTTTGCTGAATTGAGTTCAAAATTGGAACACATATGGCCATGCTGACAAATGCCCAACCTCAAATATTATTCCTCTCTGATTTTTTATCAAGTTTTATCTTCAAGGTCAACATACCCTGGTACAGTTGATAGTTTGCACAACATAGTTAGCAAAGCTATACCATGATACATACACTCTTTTCTCTCCAGTCATATTTTTGAGCTACTGTATGCTCAGTTGAAGTAACAATTTGCTATAAAGTTCTTTTAGAATCATACAGGAAGTATCCCATGAATCTCCATTTTAGCATCCCAAAGCAGTACATTGTTTTTCATGGGAATTTGATGTTTTGATGTTTTATATTGTAGGCCTGTAATTCTTAGGAATAACTCACCTAAATCTGCCCAAACAATAGTCCAGTAGACATCCCGGGTATGAGAAAGTTTGAAACACGAAATTAAAAAATTATAATATAATAAATAATTATAAAAAAATATAATATAATAATTAAAAAAATGGTCCAGTAAATGGGAATTCTGGGGGCGCTGCCTGATCCGTACCACAGTCAATAAAGTACCAAGTTCACACATCACTGAGCTCGGTCGCAGAATTGTCACTGTGTTAGGTCAAAAGCGGTTTTAGACCAGGTAGAAAATAGCAATTCGTTGGGAAATTCGTCATCAGTGTCTGATGATGAATTTCAGTGTCTGATGATTAATTTCCCAACGAATCGCTATCGCTCAATTCTGCAAGTGATTCTAATTTACTATCGCTGTTTTCTACCTGGTCTAAAACCGCTTTTGACCTAAAGGGACGCTTTTTGGATGCCATGGACGTTTACAAGTTTCCAGGCAGAAAGAACAGCAAAAGTGCAGGCAGGGCACTGGACAAAGCTCTAGGGACAAAATTGAAGTGAAATAGTTTGATACATAAGTGTAATTATAGAAGATTGCATTGTATTCTGTGTATTCTGTGTAAATGTCATTTTTCACTTTTGAATTTCCCGCCGACTCAGACCCCTTCTGTGACGCCCGAAAACGAAAGTAAAACTCAGATGCTGGCATCGGCCGGCCGCGTACATCAGAGGACACCGCGGGCTCGCAGGGACAAGGTAAGTGTCACTTTTCTGTGCATTCCCGAGTCTGGCTCGGGGTTACCGCTCCTGGTACTGAAAGTTAACCCCGAGCCAGACTCGGGAATACCGCCAGGGAGGTTAATAGCCTCCCCTCAGATATACTGCTGATGCAGCAGCTCCTGGGCAGCTGTGTGATCATAATCGACCTAAATTTCCACCATAAGCTGTTTGAGCCTGTATTAGGATTGAAAGAGATGATTGACTGAATAAAATTATTTCTTTAAAGCGTAATTTAAACCCAAAACCCCCAAAATTATATATTGCAACTTACCATTTCTTGGATGTAGTGGCTGCATTTGTTTTCTTTTTTTAAGCTGTTTTACTTTATTTTTACTTGGTGATCCAGCAAGTAACTCTTTTATTTTTCAGCTTCCTTTAACAGGCCAAGCTGTCAAGCAAAAGTTTAACAATGACAGAGACTAGATCAAGTGTGATTTTTAAGTGTGATCTGGAGTAGATTGTTAGTCAAGTCCATCTAAATTTGCTAGTTTATCTGACACTACCCTCTCCATAGGTTGACATTGGTGTTGTGCATGGATAACTTTGCCTTGAACTGTAGAAAATGTATTTACTTACTTCATACCCTGGCCGGCAGGGTATGAAGTGGGCTGCAAAGCAGGGAAGCATTTGCACCTGGCGCCAGTAGAAATAAGACACGTTGGGCTGTTGGACTCAAGTGGAAATAGTTCAACATTCAGACCATGATCAGAAACATGATCCACAGCCTGTGACACATGCAGGGCCTTATACCAACTTCCTTTGTGACTCTGAGATATTATGTGGCAGAATGCTGAGAGCCACAAAGAATGCTGATGCGTGAGGATGTGAAAAGGTGTGTCAATAATCCATTTCCTTCAGGAACACCAACCTTTTTCCATACACACCAGTCAATCCTGTCCCATAGAACACTATTTGGTTGTCGTGGGAGCAGGGGTACCCTCTTACCATTGGTGCCAGCAGGCAAGGTGGGGATTGTAGAGTCCTTCCCGATTCGGTGCCCAACGGTGGCTGGTTGTGGGTGTGCGCATGCACACGTATGTACGTACGCACGTGACATTGCCGTGGCCTATTAGTCACCTCAGGTGCTGATCATCAACGGGGAGGGCCTTGCATGCACACCTTCTTCTCCTCACCATTCCATTTGCTCCCATGGGTCTGTAGCTTCCTTGTTGCCCTAACAACAGGGACGTGTATTGTTCCTGCTGGGTTTAAATTGCAGCCAGAGCCAAGACTTGTTGCTGAGATATTCTGCCATACCCAAAGCAGCTACAAAGCGTTATCTCCTGTTTCCCTGTTTCCTGCCTTTCTTTCCCCATGATTTGGTTCTCCTGGTTATCGACCCCTGGCTTGACTTCCCATTTATGATACTTACTGCCTGCCTTGACCTGGACTATACTCTGACGAGGCATTCTTAGATTCTACTATTTTGTACTGTAGCCTGGACTCTCCTTCTGATATTGTTCCCTGCTATTCGGTCCAACTCCAGCAAACAGGGGGACTCTACCCCATCCCTGACAGTGGTACACTTTTTTTTGCCCAGAGAAATCTTCTCCTACTATGAAAGAGCTGCCCCCTAGGCCAAAGATTCTCAGCCCTCCCCTGTGCCAGGACTACTAGTGTGTTTAGATGTACACAATCACATATCTTGTCATCATAACAAGATATGTGGAGAGAGATATCGGATAAAGAGTGGGAAAGAATATTTAATATGACACATAGCTCTGTTATATCTTCATTGCACCAAGAAAAAATATATAAAATAATATCTAGATGGTACAGGTGCCAAGAAGGTATTAAACATATAAGGGTTGATTTACTAACCTTATAAACACGCCACGAACAAGTATAACCTCTGTAGTGTGTTCCCTCCCAGCAGGTGTGTTGTGCAAAGCCCTGCATGAATTGCAAGGTGATGCTGTGTAAATTAGCTCTACATTGTGTTGCTTGCGTTGATGAATGCAGGAATATAAATGCATGAGCTAACCATTTTTGTCTAAACTGTGAAGCAGCATTATATATGCATCATGTGCATGATTTTTCCATATATGGCATTAGTGGAAATATGCTTTTAGAGACTTTTTGTTGATAAATACGTTTTGCTGTGTAAAAATCACACGCACCTAGTGCGTGCGTGTGTTTAGATTAGTAAATCACCCCCGTAGACTCAGATTTATCCTATAGATGTTGGAGATGTACCCTAGAGGAGGGGACGTACTTGCATATTTGGTGGAGTTGTCCTAGATTGCAGCCGTTCTGGGAGTCTGTATTCGAAATATATAATTCCATAGAGTCACAAAATGTTGAAAAAGATCCCATAATGGCTATATTATCATTGATACCTGGATCTCTAAAAAAGATAAAAAGCAATATCCTAAGATTCGTACTGGTCGCAGCTAGAGTTTTAAGAGAGGAGGTGGGGAGGTGGATGGGGATATATAGACACAGAGTTTAGATTAGGGGGAGACATAACATAAGAGGTGTATAAACGTAGACCTCCTCCCAGCCCTCCGGAGGAAGATTCGAAAGATAGGATTGAATGATAAGAAAAAGTGGTGGTAGATTTGGCAAGAATTGTATCTGAGTGATACATATATGATATATTCTTGGGTTTTCTTTTTTTTTATTCATATAAAAATGCACTTTGTAAATTATATTAAATTTAAGTGCAATGAAAATGTATTAAACGAAAAAAAAGATGTACACAATCACACGACCCATGTGGAAAGGACATGCTGCAAATATATATCTCCAAAATATGCACTAACATGTAGAACAACCTGTACTAGTAAGAACAGTTAAAGGAGAACTATGAGGTGAGTGAAAAATCACTCATCCTCATAGTCCGAGCCGGCGTGTAACAAGGAAACTGTCACATGCCGGCTCACTAGATGAGGAAGTGAGCGAACACAGACCGTCGCTCGTTCACTTCTCAATCATCTCCCTGCAGAGAGCTGTAGCTCGCGTTATACTGAGCTTTGGGTCACGGGAGGGCGCTAGTATATGTCCGCCCATGACCCTTAGGAAAACTATGGAGAAAAACACTTACCCCATAGTTCTCTTTCAATGGAACAATATAACAAGATGCTCTAACACACTTTTATTTACTTAGAAGTTTGCATTTTCTGCAAGGAAATATTGGCACTAGTCTTACTGTGGGGGAAAAATATACAGTTTAAATAGGTTCACAGAGTCATGACAAAACATGCCTTGCTTCTCCTATTTTGCATTAATATTTCTTCACAGACAAATCACACTACTTATAGTATAGTACAAGAGCAACAAAAGTTATTAAAGAAGTGCAACAGAAGTGATCAATAGTTGGATTCTTTAAGTTTAAGTTCTAGCAGAGCTCAAACCAGCACAATGCTTCATCACACTGACCCAGGGTTCAAAAATGATTGTAAAAATGAGTAATTTTTTAGAGGGCTTGGTTTGGCAGGTCAATTATTTTGCTCCGTTTGGTACCTTAATGTCTTTTCAAAGCAGAGGAAGCCTCAACTTATTTGCTAGTCATTTTAAATGTACATGATTCACATTTACAGGTAGAAGGCAATTAAAAAAAACATTAATTTAGCTTTATATTTCATAATCTGGCTTTTAATTATATCGTTTTGCCTAGTTGATGATGCTGATAATCTTGACGTGAATGCAGATGGTTGGCTACTTTATATAGGATATTTTGAAGGGAATTTGAACCTAAAGATTTTTCTTTGGAGTTTGGATCTTCACATGACTTCTTAGCAGTGATGTTTCAATATGTGTTTGCAGGCCCAATCTTCTTAAAATGCCACCGGAGCCCTCAGCTATCTAAAATACTCCATATATGTCAAACCCAAATACCATGAGAGGCACAGGGTCATAATTTATGCTGTCATAGTATGTAAATGTTGTCTTTTTCGAAAAGATCCAACCCTTTAGTCACACTAATTCCAATTATTACTACCACAGACATTAAAGGCATGAGACATGTCACATTGTTACAGCAGGGTTGTCATTAGATAAGATGGTATTTCAATCAGGAGAAATAAATTGTTAATGTGTATTGTCCCAGCTGCAGGGAGTTTTATGCCAGACCTCTTACAGTCCTAATTCACACGCTTTCAGTTCAGAGCTAAATTTAACCACAGCGATCCAGTGGGAGCCAGAACAAAAAGGGTAAACTAATGCAAATCTATAAATAAAGTGTACATTTGAGACTTTGGTGGCACCCAGTATTATACTGTTGCTATTGTATTTGGCAATAAGAGCTTACTACAGCAAAGGTGGTAGGTGCATTCCTATGGGCAAATTGAAACCCAAGTTTTGACGTTTATGCATGGACTCTGTCATAAGGAAAAGACAAAGCTGCAAAAAAGGATCATTCATATTTGAAGCAGCTCCCAAAACCTTCCTGTTATGGCAGAATGCTGGACATTATAACAGTGAAAGCCAAAGCACTTCCTAATATTGCCAAGGTATGCCCATCTTTTCCTGCCTCCTACACAATCCTATATCACTTTTCATGCATATCATGTTTATTTGGTCCAGTCCACAATTTGTGAACTTCCTATCTAGTAAAAAGAATAGTCCAAGCAAAATAATGTGCTTTGTATTTTATTGATATACATAAAAAAGTAATGGCAAGGATAAGAAAGCAATAAACAACATAAAGCTTCCTCTGATTGGTGCCCAGTTTTGAATAAAGGTTTTAACAAACAGTTGAGTTACTGCTTTACAGTTTCATTATATTTTTTTGTTTGTTTAATGCTTACACAGACCTTATTTGCCTCTTCATTCGGCATCTACATATGACTACAAAGTAAGAGAATAATTAGAGTAATTAGAAATTAGAGGGGGACACATTCAGAATTTTTAGCATTATATTGTTGCCTTGCCATATGTCTTCTCATTCACCTCATCTCCTTCTGGAAGTGCCTCTGAAAGTGGATTGGGTCAACTGCTCCTGATTCTGCTGCTGTTGTTGTTCCTGCCGCTGTTCGGCAATATCGACGGGTTCGCAGATAGCAGCAGAACAGCCACACCTGACCACATCTTTGTAATAGCGGTTTCTACGTTTTCCATTGGCACACAGGAGCTGGACCCTTCTTTCAACCACCTCAAGCTCTGTACAGCAGGTACACTGGTGATCTACACCTTGAGAGTCCATGGAATAACTGATAAAAGACAAAAACACATTGTAAAGGAATTGCAGCATCTTCTTCTACTGTTTTCAAACAATTTTAAAGTGCACAAACTACATGTCAAATTAACATGTTTGGAGATATATGATGGATTTTTGACAACAAGAACTAATTTAACCCCTTCACGAACAACGACATACAGTGTACATCGCTGGCATCGACTCTGTTTAAACTTGTAAAGCCGACCGTCGGCTTTACAGTAAAAGCGATTCTGGCGACTCAGCTGTCCCCCTGCCCGACACCCCCGCCGTGTTTCCCAGGCTTTGTTGCCCCTCCTGTCTGTGGACTTTTTGGGGTACTGAATTTTGTCGCCGTTTCACGGACGCACACAATTTTTAACCAGGGCATGTTGTGTATCTATTTACTTGTTGTATCCTCATATTTTAGGTGCATTTTTTACTAAATGTTGGGGTTTGATAAGGAGTTGCGCTAATATCATGCAACACAAAAATTTGCAACTGCCACTATTTTATTCTATAGGGTCTTAGCTTTCAGAAAATATATAATGTTTGGGGGTTTTAAGTAATTTTCAAGCCTAAAATCTGGAATATAACATGTGTGCAAAAAATGAAGAAAAAAAGGCCTCAGTCATGAAGGGGTTAATACCATTATATACAGCCAAGTTGCTTGTTTTACCTGTGTAAGTAATATAAAATGTTCTAATCATTAAAAAAATTCTTTAAGACCAGCACTGATTTATTACTGGCCTGTGCGAGATAACATTATGTTTTTGCTGTCTACTAGATGGTGAAGCTGCACAGCTTAATTATCCAGCAAACTAACTAGAAGAAAAAAATGGACAGATGTTTCACAGTCAGGGCCGTCTTTAATACTGATTTGACCCTGGGCAAACATTTTCTTGGGCACCCCACCCCAACCCACCCCGACCCCTAACATCCCACCCACACACAGAAAACCCCCCCTACCCGCCCCCACCATGCAATTTTGCCTATGCATATGCCTATACGACAGGGGCAGAGCAACACTATGAAATACCGATTGCACAATAAACAGAAGAGTGGCGCGGGTGTATCTTTTATGGGCTCAAGGGCAGAGGCGGTACATTTTATGTACTTTTTTCACCCCCTCTTTCCCCCGGCGCCCTCATGTAGTGACCCCATCACATACAGACAAGCAGCATGTAGTGACCCCCATCACATACAGACAAGCAGCATGTAGTGACCCCCATCACATGCAGACAGGCAGCATGTAGTGACCCCTCTCTCTGGACATTCAATGTTTCCTAATACACACATGCAGCATGCAGTAGCCAATACAGACACGCACGGCCTCCCCATCAGACACCCACTGTTCATGATGCCCTGATTCAGGCTGTAGTCCCCTCACCCGGCAGGTTCCCTCTCCCCCAACCAGGTGCAAAGCCCAGTGAACAGGTGTCCAGGTCATAGCAGAGCCGCCTCCTCCAGTACACACATATACACAGCTTGAAGTGGGAGGAAATCCACCCAGCTCTTCTCTCTGTCATCTGCGCTGCGATCATCCATCACTCTGCTGTCAGTGCTGAGATGCAGGGCCAGTGGTAGGAGTTTTGAAGCGCAAGATCTGCTCAAGGGGCAGCTGCTTTGGGCCCCACAACACTGACTGGGCCCTGGGCAGCTGCTCCTTTTGCCCTGCGTTAAAGACGGCCCTGGTCACAGTGAGGGGTAGCTTGACAGCTTGCACCCTTAAGGACTTTTTTTTCTGTATTAAATTGTTTAAGAAGATATTTAATATCTACATGTAAAGTAGAAAACTCTGTTATATCAATGCAGGTAGATGACATTATGGAAATGTCCATATTTATACCGCAAGCTGAGGCTGTAGGTATCTAACAAGAGCTATGAATGTCTTTTACCAGGTATACTGAAGAGACATGTTGTTCCTTTCAATGTACCAAATCAACAGTAAACACAGACAAACCTACTTAATGCATAGTGTACAGTACTGTGCTGTACATAATCTACATATATATCAAATGATTTTTAAGGCAGAAGTGAAGTTCTTGACAGCCATAAACCTCAGTGTTATAATTTCACAAACTATTAGCAATGATTAAAAAAAGGTTTAGAAAATGTAGCTGAATGTTTGTCTAATTCTGCTGTATCTATGGATAACAGACCTGATTTTCACATGACTGACCCACTTTTCCTTGGACTTTCTAGGTTTAATGGCAGAAATGCTGCCATCATCTTCATATACAAGTTATTAGTTAAAGTGTCAGTCCACCCAATGTGATATCCGAGAGCCAGACAAGCTTAGTAAGTTGCTATCATCTTATATGTCTTGAACACTCCTCCAACAACGATATCTCCCAACCCTAATACGTCATTCTCTTTCTGTCCATCTGGGAGATTTGGCCCTCTTACCTCCCTATGCATATTTAAGGTCTTCCGTTACATTCTCAATAGTATAAAATAAAGTAAAAATCTAGCACGGAAAGTGGGACCACCTCCTAATGGCCCCAGCAAATGTGCTGATCTAGAATTCAAGTGCAGAGATCACACTAAAAGAGTCTCCAGCATCTACCTAAAAGATAAACTATCCCTTTTGCAAGGATTGCTTCTTTAAATCTGTGCCGTTACCTAGCAGAGAGGAACACTAACACATTGCCATTGTCAGTGGGCTTGAAGGCCCACTAGTTTACTTTATATCATTGATTGTGTTAATCCAAGAACATATTGTTGAGTAGCTTTTTTAGAGGGCTTTTTTAGAAATGTATAAATGCTTTAACATGCTTTTAGAGGGCTTTTTTAGAAATGTATAAATGCTTTAACATGCTTTTTCGATGTCAGTCAGAAAATATTGGTTGTTTATGGGTGTTTAAATATGACTAGTTATGCTGTGTATTTATATAAGGAGCTATAGAGGTGGTAAGTCACTACCCAACATATTTACCAGCCTCCTCATTATATATATGTGTGTGTGTGTGTGTGTGTGTATTTGTTTTTATTGTAACGAGTCACCTGACTTACATTGATGTTCCCATACAAGGTCCACCGCAGTAGGTAATCTCCACTTCAGCCTCACAATCGCCTTCTCTCAAGATTGTCACATTCTTGCGTGAGCTGCAGTCTTCAACAATTGGCTTCTCTACTACCTTGAACTCTGTAACTGGAAGAGTTTATGTAGAATTTATTTTTGTTTACATAGCATTAATTGAAATTATGTTTCATTTCAAATAAAGATTGGTCCCCGTTAAAGATCTGTTTTCAGAACTAAGGGGTCTATTCACTAAGCTGCCATAGGCAGCCGAGTGAAAGACCGACCTGAAGTGAAGTGAGCCGAACGCTGTTCAGATATTCACTTCAGGCTGGTGCGGCTGATTTCAGCCGTATATCGGCTGAAATCAGCCGTACATCGGGTGGTTTCATGTGGCTTCGGTTCGGCCGACCCGAAGTGCACGAGGAGTTTGACTCAGCCGATCCAACATCTGGATCGGCTAAGCTGGACCTCCGGCAGGCTATTCGCTGCTGTTCGGTCTATTCTTATAGATGCCGAACAGCAGTGAGTGAATAACCGAATGCCGCTGAGCAGCATTCGGCTCGGCTGTTCTGCTCGTTCGCCCAGAGGGACCGAGCAGAACAGAAAAATAGTTATAAAAGTTTAAAAAATTAATAGAAAACGATTGTGCGGAGCTAGCAATGACAGCTAGCTCCGCCAAATAGTTTTCTATTGGCCGGCGCTTCTGCTGCCGTCAAAAAAAAGAAGGAAAAAACTCTCCCGGGCGCTCTGGGAGTCTCCCGCTCCGGCTGCCCAGGAGAGAAACACTACTTTTTCTTTTTTTTTCATTATTCTGACACGGAGCCGTGTCAGAATAGAAAAAAATAATATTTTTTGGCCTTAGGAATGCATTGCTAGATTCCTATTAGCTATTTCAATTTGCAATAGCCAATAGTAAACTAGCATTGCACCCACCCTCTGCTGCAGTTCTCCATCAGGTCCATCAGCAGAGGGCGGGTGCAATACTAGTTTACTATTGGCTATTGCAAATTGAAATAGCCAATAGGAATCTAGCAATGCATTCCTATGGGCAAACATTTTATTTTATTTTTTTCTGACACGGCTCCATGTCAGAATAAAGAATAAAAAAGAAAAAGCAGTGTTTCTCTCCTTGGCGGCCGGGAGCGGGAGACTCCCAGAGCGCCCGGGAGAGTTTGCTGTCTGGAGATCAGTGTCCCTGGTTAGCTGGTAACCAGGGACGCTGATCTCTCTGCAAGTGACCGGAGCCAGCCGTAAGATCACGGCTGGCTCCGCCCAGCTGTCAGAAGCAGGCTGTCAGCGCTTTCAGGCATATGCCTTCGGCACGACTGAGCCGCTCAGCTAAGTTCGGGAGCTGAACCGGCTATTGTGAATAACCCGTACAGCAGCCCTTCAGTTCTACTGAACCGAAGGGGTCCTGGGGCCGAAGCCAGCCGAAGGATCGGCCGAAGCTACGGCTAGATCCTTCGGCTGCTTCGTGAATTGACCCCTAAGTGTGCCCGTACCAGAACGTGAAAGATTGGGGATATAATAAACAATGCTAAAGAAGTGTTTTAGCGGGCAGTATATGCAGGAGAGGAGTGGGGAGGGTATGACAGTATGAGCTTCACTGTGAGTGCTGAACATCCAGGCTGTGCTTCTGGGCTCGATGTGCTATTTCTACGGGAGGACATGGACAATGTTCAACATGAAATTTGTGCATTGGAAGTGTGTGACTGCAGACTGAAGAATTTTTGGAAAGGAAGCTGGAGACTGTAAGTGCTGGAGATAGGATACAGGGGAAAGACCAACCATTGTGTGCATGTGCTGGAGAAGAAATCTCACTGGGCAAAGACAAATCACCGGGCAAATCTATGTGCTGGAGTTGTGATGTCACTGGGGAAGGACCAGAAAGAAGCTGATCTTTACAGAGGCAAAGTGATAGTAGAAATGAATAAATAATTACAATAAATTGACATTTTAGGCTTACCTATCTTAGGTGTACAAGTCTGACAGCATCCATCCTCATCATATTTAACAGTGCCCTATAGAAAAGACATGATTGCTCAGTAAAATAGATACACCATGAAGTGAAATCCTTATTAAAGAAGTTCCTTTTATCCTTAAATGCAGTAACCCAAAGCCATCAATCACAAATCACTTTGCTTAGATCTGACCAGTGCAAGATTCTAATTGCTTGCCATGGGTTACTGGTCTAATATATCAGAACTAAATAATAATACCTAATTATTAAATATGGATCCAATCATCCAAGCTTTTAATTACAGTTTGTTAAAATACACTCACAAGATCTGTTTTTGGATATAATACCTTTAGATATGCTCTACACATTTTTTTACTAGGCAGATCCTTAGGTCAGAGAAACTGCTGAATGCTACCCCTGTCTCATCATCAGAACCAGCTTGAGACAACTAGTAGAATTTGTCTATGTATCAGGATATTTAAAGTTCTCACTGGAGGGGTGTTGAGGGTATATTATGTATCAAAGTAGCCATTGTTATAACTTACCACTGCTATTATGCAGGAATTGTGGATAAATGGTACACCCGTTTTCTCTTGTTCTTCCTTTTTGATGCTTTCACACACATGTGTTTGTAACAATAATAACACTGTTTTTAGAATTCAGTTTGATGTGTAATGTATCATTGTTGCACCTAAAAAGTCCCAGAATTTGTTCTTAATTGTGTTTTTACTGCACTAGTAGATATTTGGTCTGCTGGTCCTAATCTATATGTTGTATGTAATTTCCCTTCTTGATGGAGTCATTTGTGCAAAACATCTAATATTCCAACAAAGCTGCCAGCAGAGATAGGGACCATTATCTGATGCATGGCTTGGAATGGCTTGGAGAATGTATGGATCTTTCCCCTCAATCCATCAATAGAAACATCATATAGGGTGTTTAGCTTTTATAAAACAAATGTTGGGGTCACAGCTTTGTTATATTGTGTGATGCTTTTCTGTATACACTATGGGGTCTATTCACAAAGCTGCCGAAGGATCTGGCCGTAGCTTCGGCCGATCCTTCGGCTAGCTTCGGCACCAGGACCCCTTCGGTTCAGGAGAACCGAGGGGGTGCTGTACGGGCTATTCACAATAGCCCGTACAGCCGCCGGACAATAGCCGCCGGACAATAGGAAACTATTGGGCGGAGCTAGCTGTCACTGCTAGCTCTGCACAATCGTTTTCTATTTACTTTTTTCTACTTTTTTCACTCTTTTTCTGTTCTGCTCGGTGCCTCTGAGGGACCGAGCAGAACAGCCGAGCCAAATGCCGCTCGGCGGCATTCGGCTATTCTCTCACTGTTGTTCGGGATCTTTCAGAATAGCCCGAACAGCAGTGAGAAGCCTGCCGGAGGTTCGGCTCAGCCGATCCAGATGTTGGATCAGCTGAGTCGAACTCCTTCTGCACTTCGGATCAGCCGAACATGCTGAGCATGTTCGGCTGATCCGAAGCCACACGAAGCAAGCCGATGTACGGCTGATTTCAGCCGATATACGGCTGAAATCAGCCGTACCAGCCTGAAGTGAATAGCCGACCAGTGTTCGGCTCACTTCACTTCTGATCGGTCATTCACTCGGCAGCCCTCGGCAGCTTTGTAAATAGACCCCTATGTGCTATTGATTAAGATACACACATTCTCTTTTACACCTGTTGGCCCATAAAACTTTTACTTTGTCCCCGAGCTTGTCTTATAAATCCTTAACAAACTGCAGGAATGCATTTAAGAGCGTCTCAGGCTCTTTCAGATACATAATTAGTATTATTACTATTTTTTGTGGTGTTGTACACATTCACTGCATTTTTTTCAATAAGGAATAATAGTTTAACAAGATCTAACAGAGTTGGGATGCCATCATCGGTACAACACCACCTCAGGTTCCATAGCAGTTTCAGACCGTATATTCCGAAGGCTAAGGGTGGGAAAATGAACATTGATAAATTATAGAAAAAGAATCTAAAAATTACCTCTTCACATTTGGAAATATCCAGCTCTTGGCAAACTTTCTTCACTTTAGTTAAAATTGGGTTGCCGTCTTCATCTTCATCACACTCATAATGGACACAAGTGCTGCCTTCAGGACGATAAGTATCTCCAATCTACGAATAAACAAAAGGTCCCATTTTCATACAATTACTGACAATGATGTTGTTATTTATTTTTCCTAACTGAAGATACAGTATATAGGAGAACTGGCATAGGAGATACTTTCATTAAACATGGTTGTCTTTGTAAGTAATGTACTTCAGCAACTTATGTCTGCACTCCAACATGCAGCAAACATGGCCAGCAATGGTTAAAAGGAAAATACTGTATATTTTCACTGAGCACATAATTAATGCAATTTTTGCTGCGTTTATTTTAAAGTGATCACTAGAGGCCGTGTAGATTAGACCATACAATGACACTGCCTCTCTTCATACTAACAGTTGAGATGAGATATCTGCATGACCATTGTCTAGCACTATAAAGCAGAAAGTGGGACATAAGCAAATATGGCTGGCTCTACAGTATAATCATAAACAATGATGAGCTATACATAGAAACAAGAGTAAATATTAGGCTAATCTCTTTTACAATTTGTATTCTCTTAAAAATTTGTAAATAGTATATTTGCCCTTTAGGATTTGCCCTCCTAGATTTTTAGTTTTTTGTTTTAAAGAAACATTTGTACCAGCTACAGAAAATATAATCAGTAACTGCAAACATTTTCAACAGAGAGCCATCAACTGAGAGTTATGTTCACACTTACGTTGATTTTAACTTTATCTTCTTCCTCTTCATCTTCACCCTTCTGTCCTTCTCCTTCCTGCCCTTCCTTTCCTTTCTGTCCTTCTTCTCCTTTCTGTCCTTCTTCTCCTTTCTGTCCTTCTTCTCCTTCCTGCCCTTCTTTTCCTTCCTCTCCTTCCTTTCTTTTCTGTCCTTCTTCTCCTTCCTGTCCTTCTTTTCCCTTCTGTCCTTCCTCTCCTTTTTGTCCTTCTTTTCCTTGCTCTCCTTCAGTTCCTTCCTTTCCTTCCTTTCCTTTCTGTCCTTCTTCTCCTTCCTGTCCTTCTTTTCCCTTTTGTCCTTCCTCTCCTTTTTGTCCTTCTTTTCCTTGCTCTCCTTCCTTTCCTTTCTGTCCTTCCTCTCCTTTGAGTCCTTCCTCAGATTCTTTTCCTTCATCTGCCTTCTTTTTGTCGTGCTTCTCTTTCTTCATGGTGCATTGTTTTGGTACACATTGACCGCAGCATTCTCCTTCTTTTTCAATATATTTGTATCCCTGGTGGAAACAGCACAAAAAGTCAGAATATGTAATTAACATCATTAAAACATTATTCCACTAGGCACAATGCCTATGTAGAGCAAACTAATTGCATACCATCATTATGATTTAATTTGTATTTTGTCTAGCAAAACATACATTTTGTAATGCCTTCATTTTGCTAAATGCTAGGGAGAAAGACACTATTGGTATCAGTAGTTTTAACAAATAACTGGTAAAAAAGCCATTCCCATGATTTACTGTTTGTGAAGGCCAGTCAGTGCTTTTGTCTTGTCTATGTAGTGGCCTGCAGTATTACGGAAGGGTCTGTTGTGCCAATTTCATGTACTGTTACCTGTCTATTTAGATGTAATGGCGTCATAGGCATTACAGTAGTAGAAGGGTGGTTTTGTCAAGGTTGCTTAAGAAGGGGATATCAGGAGGAAGAAGCAGAAATATGGGCCAATGTTACTTTAGCCTGGATATCCATTTGCCATACTTACCCACAGGGCTGTAGCTACCATGGGGTGAGTGAGGCACTCGCCTCAGGCACAGCTGAGAGGGGGCGCAGCCAAGACCGGCCCTGCTGCGCCCCCTTGCCCCTGTTGCCATGGCGAACACAGGGCACCATTGGCAACAGGGGTACCAGGCAGCCAACACAGCCGCGGCTTGGCAGGGAGAAGAGGAGCGGCACAGGCTCCAGCTTCTCCTCGGATCCCCGCTGCTCTCCCTCGCCTGTATGGGCAGAGGACTCGGTCTCTTTTTCTATTTCAAAAGGGAAATGTCAGGGGTTTACTTAGACCCCCGATATTTCCCCAAAGCCCCTAACATTAAAATATTAATAAAAAATAAAATAAAAACAAAAACACACTCACATGCACACATATTGCTAGACATGTGCAAAGAATAAAAATTTGTTTCAGGCAAAATGAACGGAAATGAAAAATGTTTTAATTAGTCTCGTCAAACGAAGCAAATTTTTATGCCATTTTGGATTTGGCCACCAGCCTCATGACGTCACATAACGCTCACGTCGTCTGTTGGGGGGCACCATTTTCTGTTCTTGCCTCGGGCGCAAAAGGAGATAGCTACGGCTCTGCTTACCCAACTAGACAGTAACTATGTACTTGTCTAATAAACATGTAAAAACAAAAAGCAGGTAATGACAAATAGAAATAAGCTGCAATTTGATTGACTACTGGCCGGATGATTGATGACCTACCACTTTGCAGTTCTTCTCACACTTGATCTCCTCACATTTGACAGCATAGAAGCCAGATTCATCAAACTCATCCTTGGAACACTCACATTTCTGACATGAATTCTTGGGTTGTGGGATGACAGAGCCCCCCTAGAAAAAATATTAATGAAAGAAGAATAAAATGATGGTCATGCTTAAGTCATAATTTTGAATTGATTTAATGCACTTTTCAAAGAATATCGGGGTCCTTTATTAAAGCGGTTAACATTATTCTGCCCTGTAGCAATCAATCAGGTACCTTGTTCTACATTTTACCATTTTCCAAAACTGGGTGTCGGCTATCAGCAACTTTCCTGTTTTAAACATATAATAAATCAGGTCCATTATGAATATGATTTTCCACTGTGAACCTCATGTTACAAGTGGTTATAGCTTGTTTTCACAATGCATAGTCTCTATGCTGGTGTACATATATTAAAAACAGCATCTTATGGTGATCCATTGCATGTACACTTTATTTTACAAAAGCAAGTGGTAGATTTCTACATTATGTACCACCCTAATCTATGCATTAAATGATGCCCTGCTACCTCCTAGTAATATACACTACCCACAGGCACCAAACGCCATTTCTCTTAATTGTGTATGGTCCTAACAACCTATAGTGGATGGATACAGATCCTTGTATCCTTGTGCATCTTCAATAGGGTAGATAACTAATTAGATATAACAAAAGGAGGTCATAAAACAATGCTGCTGACCCTGAAATAAATTGTGCCCTTGCCTTATAGTACTTTTTTTAATAGAAGTTGTACTCCTTACAAATGTTTACCATTCAGTAACCACAGCCCAGCTTGTGTAAGCAGTTAGGAAAGCATAATTAGCCATCCTACATCCCACTTTCACACTTAGTTCCCTAATGCAGCAAAGATATTTACACTGTCAACAATTAGGAAAGGAGCACCACAAAATATGTAGAAGAGCACATTGAAGGATTTATAGAAGAGTAGATGTTAGCAGTATGTGTGGATCTCCTTCTCTATTCCTTTTTTGAAGGCAGCTCTGGCTGTGTATCTGCTATGTTATGTTTTTCTTACTCTTTTAAAGCAGAACTTCAGCAAAAAGCAAAAGTAAGATAAAAATGGATAGCCTATGAAAACATAGAAATAATAAAACTAGGTTTTGCTCTAATAGTCAGCTACAATATAGACACTTCCCTTGCAGTACCTTTTTCTGCCACTAGATGTCCTAATTCTGGTGGCCAGCAGCATTGAACTTACATCCTCCAAGCCCAAGTTACCCTGAAACTATCCCAGTCTGCTACACGACAGTGAAAGGAGAAGCTGCACAGTGATGTGCTCATCTCTGTGTCACTCTGCTCTCTCTTCCTATAGGCATGCTTCTTGTCAGCACATAAACTGATTGGCTCCTTGTATTGCTTCTTCCTCTCACACTCCAGCCCTGCTGTACAGGGACTGCAAGAGGCTGATACTAGGTCAGATTGGGGTACTTACACTGCAAGCATTATAAAAATAAATGTAATTATATATTAATGATTACAATGCTGCATTAATTCATCTCTTTGATATCTGCCTAAAGTTCAGCTTTAAACATAATACATGTATTAAAACATAAAAAAATACCTGATATATCACATCATCCACTACACAAACAGAATCAGGCTCTGAAAAAAAATAGTACAAGAATTACTCATGTTAAACTGTCCATCAATGTAGCTTATATTTTAACTTCTGTTCTAAATAAAGAGAAATAATGATAGAACATTTCAAAATAAAACTTGTCTTAAAAAAAAACTCAACAAATCTCTTGTATCAAAAATCCAACTATGTAAAACAAAACATTTGCTGCTGAAATTAGTTATTTTATTCCTATTTCACTCATTAAAAAATAGAAGACACATACCACAAGTGATGTTGGCACAGCAAGCACCGGGAGGCATGCGAGATACGACACGATACCCTGTTCCACAGTTGGGCATCTGGCACTCACAAGGTCCACACTCTGATGGAAAATCTTAATAAAAATGCATAGGAGAAAATGAAAAGAAAGATTCAGTAGAATTAATTTACTAAAGAGGCAGCCATTATTCACTTAGTAAAGTGATTTTATTTACTTAGCTTAGTGAATAGGATAGAGCTGTGTTAACTTCTGTCACCTAATCATGTACAAGCAAAATAACTTTTTTATTTCTCAGGCACATGATTTGGTATTTGACCACTCCGCCTCCAGAGCAATCTGCTTTTTTTCACACACATGTTAAAGTTTGGCTAGAAAATGAATGAAAACCCCCCAATACATTATATAGCATATCAACATATTTTCTGATAGCAGGCCCTGTATTACAAAAAAAATACATACATAAATAAATAAATAAAACATGGGGCTCTGTCGAGTAAATAGTACCAAATATTATACGACTTAAAACTGTGCGCACACAAAACAGTTAAAGATTACGGTAACTAAATTTATCAATAGGAGACACTTTAAAGGTCTTTACAGCTCCTTATTTTAGAATTATTTCTCGCACTCCAGTATGCACAGCAATACCCAATATGTGTTGTGCATTCATTGTTTACATACATTTGCGTGCCCTAAGCGCGCATTTGCATTCTTATATGTGTGTGCGGGGCTATGGGGCTGGCTTTAATTTTTTTCCTTCTTTTTATTTATTTTATTATATTTTAATGCTTTGTTAATTGTTTTTATTTTATTATATTTTATTTTTTTAAACACTTTTTACATTTGTTTACCTAATTTTATTGCTGTCACAAGGGGGCTAACAAGTCCCCTTATCTGGGCAGGTAACAGGTACTCTTTATGGAGACATCAGGGGTCCACAGAGAGTATGGGGGTTGGTTGGCACATTGCAGATTCTGTAAAATAGTGCCTCTGCTGTGGCCCAAATCATTTTTACTACAGTGATGGGAGCCTGCTAAACAGAAAAAAAAACGGCTCACTGCTTCTGTTTCAGCCATAAGCTTGTTTTAACCATTTAAAGGCCAGGCCATGTAGGAGAGCCCACTGAGGTCCTGAACTAGTGAAATTAAACACATTTTCCTTATTCACTTTGCTAAATAAACAGCTTCTACACCTTTAGTTTATTAGCCCTACCAAATCAATAGATCAGTGATTTTGCACCTATCTACTTATTTGTATAGCCATATTTCTACAATTAGAGGACAATAGTTTATGGTCAGGTATCTAAAAGAAATAGATCTGCATTCATTAATGCTAAAGTAAGAGATTTTTAAGAAGTTAATTGAAAATGAAGCTTGAGTTGTACGTACCGATTTCCCAAGAAATACTGGGTTCCTCTGTGCCTGTTACACCTTCTTGTGGGGGTTGTCTTGTTCTTGGCCGCCTGGTAAATGGAGGTCTAGTGTAGCCAGCATCCAATATAACAGTAATAGGTGGTGCAGTGGTAGAAGATTCCCCTGAGTGAGGTATTGTTGTAGGTTTACAGTCACCTACATACCATTCCATTTTACATGATGAGCCACATACTGCATGAAATTTACAGTCATCCTTGTCGTATTTAGTATAGATGATTTCACCTAGATCACACAAAGAAATAGTCATAAGAAGAGAAATACTCTCATATATTTCATTTTAAGTACAGATCAAAAGGACCAGCATTAACAGAGTAGATAGCTTACCCTGATAGGGAAACTGTTGTGTCTGTTCATGATGTTCAATTTTTGTGCATTTTAACTTAAAGGAGAACTATGAGGTGAGTGAAAATCACTCAGCCTCATAGTTCGAGACGACGTGTGACAATGAAACTGTCACACGTCGGCTCAATAGATCGGGAAGTGAGCGAACACATACCATCGCTCGCTCACTTCTCGATCCTGTCCCTACAGAGAGCCGTGACTGTCACTCACAGCTTCCTGCAGGGATTCCCCCCTCCCCTGTCCGATCCTCCAGCACTGACTGGAGGAACGGATGGGGGAGGGGGCGGGTACAGCTGACTCTGCCTCTAGATAGGCAGAGCCAGATGTCAATCATGCAGCTGGGTGGATCTCGACAGTAATGTCGGGGATCCGTCCCGGCTATGGCGGTCTCAGTATACCGCGAGCTGTTGCTGTAGCTCGCGGTATACTGAGCTTTGGAAAAACACTTACCCCGTAGTTCTCCTTTAAAGTGTATTTAAACCAAAATTAGAAACAGAAATGTAATATACACTATATTGCAGCTTATCAGTCCTTAGATCTGGTGGATTCATTTGTTTTCTTGTTTTGGAACTTTTTTCCTTTATTTTCACCTGGTGATTCTGCCAGTTACACACTTCCTGTCCTAGCATGACAAAGCTCACTCAATAAATTGTATCTATGGAGGAGTGTTGTCCCATTAAGAAAGGAAGTAGGTTGGGACTACAAAACATCTCCTCTTTGCAATAACATAGGCAGAGGGTTTTTATAGTTCACAGAGAGAACTGGGAGCAATGTGGAGGGGGGAGGGAGCTGTCATCCAGGATGGCCGAGCGGTGAGGACGGAGAGAGCCGCCAGCTGTCAGATACTGGCCGAGCATCTGACTCCTGCCACTCGGCCATTCTGCCTCCATTTCTGCCTCTGCCCATACAGGCGGGGGAGAGCAGTGGGTATTCAAGAAGCAGCTGTAGGCTGTGCTGACCCTATACTACCTACCGCCCTAAGGCTTGCCTTTGTTGGCTGCCTTGTGCCCCCTTGCCATTGTGCCCTGTGCTCGCACACCCCAAAGTCCGACCCCAGCTGCGCCCCCTTGCAGCTGCGCCCAAAGCGAGTGCCTCACTCGCCTCACCCTTCCTATGGCCCTGATATTGTATCTCAAGTTTTGTATTTATATAGGTTCTTTCACATACATATTCAGCAATGAGAAATTCGTTTTCATCAAGTGAAATTGTATCTAAGATTATTTTGTGCTTTAAAGCAAACTATTCCTAAAAGACACATGGGAACTGTCATTGCTAGCCACTTTCTGAAAATGCTAATATCCTAGCTGCTTTGCTAACCACTGTCTTCATTCCTATCTGAATCATTGACCTTGCACCAAGCAGACTGGAAATGTCCTTAACTGCATGCTTGTTCCACGTCTGTGACTCAAACTACTGAAGCCAGATTAGCATGAAATCAAGGCAACTAGCATCTGCAGAACTAGAATTTAGCAATGGCAGTTTTCTCTCAGGGAAAGGGTTTTCTTTAAGGGTTTAGTTTGTGATAGAGGAAATATTTTAAAATACTTGTTTCTTTTCTATTATTTCTTTTTAAGGAAATTAAATTATGCATAGTTTTAAAGTTCATCTGGTAAAAGACTAGCTGACCCTTACCTGGACTGTAAAATGTGTTTCTTACTTGACAGAAGCAGACTACTGCACTGCCAGAAGGTGGTGGAGATCCAGGAGATGATGGAGGTCTTATTGTTGGTAAACCGGTTGTTGATATTATTTCAGAACTACTGCTAGGTGATGAGGAAATAGTACTATGAGGTGTAGAACCTGTTAGCTGCCCAGTTGTTCCAGAAGTCTCTCCAGGAGATGTTTCCGTTGGCGTGGTACCAGGAATACCCTCTGTAGGTAATGTTCCTGAAGGAGATGTGGATATTTCACCACAAGCTTTGATAAATGTTATGGAGCAACATTCATATCGTATTGCATGGTCTACACATTGTTTGTCTTCACTTATTTGATCCTTATTCCTGCAGTGTAACCCATCCTTCACATTGCATGTTACTATCTGGTGAATATTTTGATAACCCAAGCCTGTGGCTGTAACAGCTTTGCACTCAATGTTATTTTCTATTTCAGCTTTGGTACAAACATCAATTTCAAAAGCTCGAAGGTTCTCTCCATTCTCTTTTTCTTCACCATCTATACCAGAAGATGGCTTATCTGCGTTTATCCAATCTGTCCAGCGACATTCAGTTTGTCTCAGAATTGGGCAGCTGGAAGATGTGGTAGGGGTTACTGGTATGCCAGGTGTAGAGGTTTGCCCTGGTTGACCTGGAGATACTGGTATACCTGGTGTAGATGTTTCTGCTGGTTGGCCTGGAGATACTGGTATGCCAGGTGTAGAGGTTTCCCCTGATTCACCAGGTTTACCCGGAGATACTGGTGTGCCAGGTGTGGATGTTTCTCCTGGTTGACCTGGAGATATGGGTGTGCCAGATGTAGAGGTTTCTCCTGGTTGACCAGGTTGACCTGGAGATTCTGGTGTGCCAGGTGTAGAAAGTTCCCCTGGTAGACCAGGTTGACCTGGAGATATTGGTGTGCTAGGTGTAGAAGATTCCCCTGGTTGACCAGGCTGACCTGGAGATACTGGTGTACCTGGAGAAGATGTATCCCCTTGTTGACCTGGAGATACTGGTGTGCCAGGTGTAGAGGTTTCCCCTTGTTGACCAGGTTGTCCTGGAGATACTGGTGTTCCAGATGTTGAAGGTTCCCCTGGTTGACCTGGAGATATTGGTGTGCCAGGTGTAGAGGTTTCCCCTGGTTGACCTGGAGATACTGGTGTGCCAGGTGTAGAAGATTCCCCTGGTTGACCAGGCTGACTTGGAGATACTGATGTACCAGGAGAAGAGGTATCCCCTGGTTGACCTGGAGATACTGGTGTGCCAGGTGTAGAAGTTTCCCCTGGTTGACCTGGAGATACTGGTGTGCCAGGTGTAGAGGTTTCCCCTGGTTGGACTGGAGATACTGGTGTGCCAGATGTAGAAGGTTCCCCTGGCTGACCAGGCTGACCTGGAGATACTGGTGTGCCAGATGTAGAAGTTTCACCTGGTTGTTCAGTTTGACCTGGAGATGTTGGTGTGCCAGATGTAGAGGCTTCCCCTGGTTGACCTGGAGATACTGGTGCGCTAGGAGTAGAGGTTTGCCCTGATTGACCAGGATGACCTGGAGATTCTGGTGTGCTAGCGGTAGAAGTTTCCCCTAGTTGACCAGGTTGACCTGGAGATACTGGTGTACCAGGTGTAGAGGTTTCCCCTGATTGACCAGGTTGTCCTGGAGATACTGGTGTGCCAGATGTTGAAGATTCCCCTGGTTGACCTGGAGATACTGGTGTGCCAGGTGTAGAAGATTCACCAGGTTGACCTGGAGATATTGGTGTGCCAGGTGTAGAGGTTTCCCCTAGTTGACCTGGAGATACTGGTGTGCCAGGTGTAGAGGTTTCCCCTGATTGACCAGGTTGTCCTGGAGATACTGGTGTGCCAGATGTTGAAGATTCCCCTGGTTGACCTGGAACATCCAATATAACAGTAATAGGTGGTGCAGTGGTAGAAGATTCCCCTGAGTGAGGTATTGTTGTAGGTTTACAGTCACCTACATACCATTCCATTTTACATGATGAGCCACATACTGCATGAAATTTACAGTCATCCTTGTCGTATTTAGTATAGATGATTTCACCTAGATCACACAAAGAAATAGTCATAAGAAGAGAAATACTCTCATATATTTCATTTTAAGTACAGATCAAAAGGACCAGCATTAACAGAGTAGATAGCTTACCCTGATAGGGAAACTGTTGTGTCTGTTCATGATGTTCAATTTTTGTGCATTTTAACTTAAAGGAGAACTATGAGGTGAGTGAAAATCACTCAGCCTCATAGTTCGAGACGACGTGTGACAATGAAACTGTCACACGTCGGCTCAATAGATCGGGAAGTGAGCGAACACATACCATCGCTCGCTCACTTCTCGATCCTGTCCCTACAGAGAGCCGTGACTGTCACTCACAGCTTCCTGCAGGGATTCCCCCCTCCCCTGTCCGATCCTCCAGCACTGACTGGAGGAACGGATGGGGGAGGGGGCGGGTACAGCTGACTCTGCCTCTAGATAGGCAGAGCCAGATGTCAATCATGCAGCTGGGTGGATCTCGACAGTAATGTCGGGGATCCGTCCCGGCTATGGCGGTCTCAGTATACCGCGAGCTGTTGCTGTAGCTCGCGGTATACTGAGCTTTGGAAAAACACTTACCCCGTAGTTCTCCTTTAAAGTGTATTTAAACCAAAATTAGAAACAGAAATGTAATATACACTATATTGCAGCTTATCAGTCCTTAGATCTGGTGGATTCATTTGTTTTCTTGTTTTGGAACTTTTTTCCTTTATTTTCACCTGGTGATTCTGCCAGTTACACACTTCCTGTCCTAGCATGACAAAGCTCACTCAATAAATTGTATCTATGGAGGAGTGTTGTCCCATTAAGAAAGGAAGTAGGTTGGGACTACAAAACATCTCCTCTTTGCAATAACATAGGCAGAGGGTTTTTATAGTTCACAGAGAGAACTGGGAGCAATGTGGAGGGGGGAGGGAGCTGTCATCCAGGATGGCCGAGCGGTGAGGACGGAGAGAGCCGCCAGCTGTCAGATACTGGCCGAGCATCTGACTCCTGCCACTCGGCCATTCTGCCTCCATTTCTGCCTCTGCCCATACAGGCGGGGGAGAGCAGTGGGTATTCAAGAAGCAGCTGTAGGCTGTGCTGACCCTATACTACCTACCGCCCTAAGGCTTGCCTTTGTTGGCTGCCTTGTGCCCCCTTGCCATTGTGCCCTGTGCTCGCACACCCCAAAGTCCGACCCCAGCTGCGCCCCCTTGCAGCTGCGCCCAAAGCGAGTGCCTCACTCGCCTCACCCTTCCTATGGCCCTGATATTGTATCTCAAGTTTTGTATTTATATAGGTTCTTTCACATACATATTCAGCAATGAGAAATTCGTTTTCATCAAGTGAAATTGTATCTAAGATTATTTTGTGCTTTAAAGCAAACTATTCCTAAAAGACACATGGGAACTGTCATTGCTAGCCACTTTCTGAAAATGCTAATATCCTAGCTGCTTTGCTAACCACTGTCTTCATTCCTATCTGAATCATTGACCTTGCACCAAGCAGACTGGAAATGTCCTTAACTGCATGCTTGTTCCACGTCTGTGACTCAAACTACTGAAGCCAGATTAGCATGAAATCAAGGCAACTAGCATCTGCAGAACTAGAATTTAGCAATGGCAGTTTTCTCTCAGGGAAAGGGTTTTCTTTAAGGGTTTAGTTTGTGATAGAGGAAATATTTTAAAATACTTGTTTCTTTTCTATTATTTCTTTTTAAGGAAATTAAATTATGCATAGTTTTAAAGTTCATCTGGTAAAAGACTAGCTGACCCTTACCTGGACTGTAAAATGTGTTTCTTACTTGACAGAAGCAGACTACTGCACTGCCAGAAGGTGGTGGAGATCCAGGAGATGATGGAGGTCTTATTGTTGGTAAACCGGTTGTTGATATTATTTCAGAACTACTGCTAGGTGATGAGGAAATAGTACTATGAGGTGTAGAACCTGTTAGCTGCCCAGTTGTTCCAGAAGTCTCTCCAGGAGATGTTTCCGTTGGCGTGGTACCAGGAATACCCTCTGTAGGTAATGTTCCTGAAGGAGATGTGGATATTTCACCACAAGCTTTGATAAATGTTATGGAGCAACATTCATATCGTATTGCATGGTCTACACATTGTTTGTCTTCACTTATTTGATCCTTATTCCTGCAGTGTAACCCATCCTTCACATTGCATGTTACTATCTGGTGAATATTTTGATAACCCAAGCCTGTGGCTGTAACAGCTTTGCACTCAATGTTATTTTCTATTTCAGCTTTGGTACAAACATCAATTTCAAAAGCTCGAAGGTTCTCTCCATTCTCTTTTTCTTCACCATCTATACCAGAAGATGGCTTATCTGCGTTTATCCAATCTGTCCAGCGACATTCAGTTTGTCTCAGAATTGGGCAGCTGGAAGATGTGGTAGGGGTTACTGGTATGCCAGGTGTAGAGGTTTGCCCTGGTTGACCTGGAGATACTGGTATACCTGGTGTAGATGTTTCTGCTGGTTGGCCTGGAGATACTGGTATGCCAGGTGTAGAGGTTTCCCCTGATTCACCAGGTTTACCCGGAGATACTGGTGTGCCAGGTGTGGATGTTTCTCCTGGTTGACCTGGAGATATGGGTGTGCCAGATGTAGAGGTTTCTCCTGGTTGACCAGGTTGACCTGGAGATTCTGGTGTGCCAGGTGTAGAAAGTTCCCCTGGTAGACCAGGTTGACCTGGAGATATTGGTGTGCTAGGTGTAGAAGATTCCCCTGGTTGACCAGGCTGACCTGGAGATACTGGTGTACCTGGAGAAGATGTATCCCCTTGTTGACCTGGAGATACTGGTGTGCCAGGTGTAGAGGTTTCCCAGTGTGCCAGATGTAGAGGTTTCTCCTGGTTGACCAGGTTGACCTGGAGATTCTGGTGTGCCAGGTGTAGAAAGTTCCCCTGGTAGACCAGGTTGACCTGGAGATATTGGTGTGCTAGGTGTAGAAGATTCCCCTGGTTGACCAGGCTGACCTGGAGATACTGGTGTACCTGGAGAAGATGTATCCCCTTGTTGACCTGGAGATACTGGTGTGCCAGGTGTAGAGGTTTCCCCTTGTTGACCAGGTTGTCCTGGAGATACTGGTGTTCCAGATGTTGAAGGTTCCCCTGGTTGACCTGGAGATATTGGTGTGCCAGGTGTAGAGGTTTCCCCTGGTTGACCTGGAGATACTGGTGTGCCAGGTGTAGAAGATTCCCCTGGTTGACCAGGCTGACTTGGAGATACTGATGTACCAGGAGAAGAGGTATCCCCTGGTTGACCTGGAGATACTGGTGTGCCAGGTGTAGAAGTTTCCCCTGGTTGACCTGGAGATACTGGTGTGCCAGGTGTAGAGGTTTCCCCTGGTTGGACTGGAGATACTGGTGTGCCAGATGTAGAAGGTTCCCCTGGCTGACCAGGCTGACCTGGAGATACTGGTGTGCCAGATGTAGAAGTTTCACCTGGTTGTTCAGTTTGACCTGGAGATGTTGGTGTGCCAGATGTAGAGGCTTCCCCTGGTTGACCTGGAGATACTGGTGCGCTAGGAGTAGAGGTTTGCCCTGATTGACCAGGATGACCTGGAGATTCTGGTGTGCTAGCGGTAGAAGTTTCCCCTAGTTGACCAGGTTGACCTGGAGATACTGGTGTACCAGGTGTAGAGGTTTCCCCTGATTGACCAGGTTGTCCTGGAGATACTGGTGTGCCAGATGTTGAAGATTCCCCTGGTTGACCTGGAGATACTGGTGTGCCAGGTGTAGAAGATTCACCAGGTTGACCTGGAGATATTGGTGTGCCAGGTGTAGAGGTTTCCCCTAGTTGACCTGGAGATACTGGTGTGCCAGGTGTAGAGGTTTCCCCTGATTGACCAGGTTGTCCTGGAGATACTGGTGTGCCAGATGTTGAAGATTCCCCTGGTTGACCTGGAGATACTGGTGTGCCAGGTGTAGAGGTTTCCCCTTGTTGACCAGGTTGTCCTGGAGATACTGGTGTTCCAGATGTTGAAGGTTCCCCTGGTTGACCTGGAGATATTGGTGTGCCAGGTGTAGAGGTTTCCCCTGGTTGACCTGGAGATACTGGTGTGCCAGGTGTAGAAGATTCCCCTGGTTGACCAGGCTGACTTGGAGATACTGATGTACCAGGAGAAGAGGTATCCCCTGGTTGACCTGGAGATACTGGTGTGCCAGGTGTAGAAGTTTCCCCTGGTTGACCTGGAGATACTGGTGTGCCAGGTGTAGAGGTTTCCCCTGGTTGGACTGGAGATACTGGTGTGCCAGATGTAGAAGGTTCCCCTGGCTGACCAGGCTGACCTGGAGATACTGGTGTGCCAGATGTAGAAGTTTCACCTGGTTGTTCAGTTTGACCTGGAGATGTTGGTGTGCCAGATGTAGAGGCTTCCCCTGGTTGACCTGGAGATACTGGTGCGCTAGGAGTAGAGGTTTGCCCTGATTGACCAGGATGACCTGGAGATTCTGGTGTGCTAGCGGTAGAAGTTTCCCCTAGTTGACCAGGTTGACCTGGAGATACTGGTGTACCAGGTGTAGAGGTTTCCCCTGATTGACCAGGTTGTCCTGGAGATACTGGTGTGCCAGATGTTGAAGATTCCCCTGGTTGACCTGGAGATACTGGTGCGCTAGGAGTAGAGGTTTGCCCTGATTGACCAGGATGACCTGGAGATTCTGGTGTGCTAGCGGTAGAAGTTTCCCCTAGTTGACCAGGTTGACCTGGAGATACTGGTGTACCAGGTGTAGAGGTTTCCCCTGATTGACCAGGTTGTCCTGGAGATACTGGTGTGCCAGATGTTGAAGATTCCCCTGGTTGACCTGGAGATACTGGTGCGCTAGGAGTAGAGGTTTGCCCTGATTGACCAGGATGACCTGGAGATTCTGGTGTGCTAGCGGTAGAAGTTTCCCCTAGTTGACCAGGTTGACCTGGAGATACTGGTGTACCAGGTGTAGAGGTTTCCCCTGATTGACCAGGTTGTCCTGGAGATACTGGTGTGCCAGATGTTGAAGATTCCCCTGGTTGACCTGGAGATACTGGTGTGCCAGGTGTAGAGGTTTCCCCTGGCTGACCTGGAGATACTGGTGTGCTAGGGGTAGAGGTTTCCCCTGGTTGACCAGGTTGACCTGGAGATATTGGCGTGCTAGGTGTAGAAGACTCCCCTGGCTGACCAGGTTGATCTGGAGATATTGGTGTGCCAGGTGTAGAGGTTTCCCCTGGTTGACCAGGTTGACCTGGAGATATTGGCGTGCTAGGTGTAGAAGACTCCCCTGGCTGACCAGGTTGATCTGGAGATATTGGTGTGCCAGGTGTAGAGGTTTCCCCTGGCTGACCTGGATATTCTGGTTTGCTAGGGGTAGAGGTTTCCCCTGGTTGGCCAGGTTGACCTGGAGGTATTGGTGTGCCAGTTGGAGAAGTTTCCCCTGTTTGACCGGGTTGACCTGGAGATGTTGGTGTGCCAGATGTAGAGGCTTCCCCTGGTTGACCTGGAGATACTGGTGTGCTAGGAGTAGAGGTTTGCCCTGATTGACCAGGTTGATCTGGAGATTCTGGTGTGCCAGAAATAGAGGGTTCCCCTGGTTGACCAGGTTGACCTGGAGATATTGGCGTGCTAGGTGTAGAAGACTCCCCTGGCTGACCAGGTTGACCTGGAGATATTGGTGTGCTAGGTGTAGCTGTTTCTCCTGGCTGACCAGGAGATACTGGTGTGCCAGGTGTTGATGTTTCCCCTGGCTGACCAGGTTGACCTGGAGATATTGGTGTGCTAGGTGTAGCTGTTTCTCCTGGCTGACCAGGAGATACTGGTGTGCCAGGTGTTGATGTTTCCCCTGGCTGACCAGGTTGACCTGGAGATATTGGTGTGCTAGGTGTAGCTGTTTCTCCTGGCTGACCAGGAGATACTGGTGTGCCAGGTGTTGATGTTTCCCCTGGCTGACCAGGTTGACCTGGAGATATTGGTGTGCTAGGTGTAGCTGTTTCTCCTGGCTGACCAGGAGATACTGGTGTGCCAGGTGTTGATGTTTCCCCTGGCTGACCAGGTTGACCTGGAGATATTGGTGTGCTAGGTGTAGCTGTTTCTCCTGGCTGACCAGGAGATACTGGTGTGCCAGGTGTTGATGTTTCCCCTGGCTGACCAGGTTGACCTGGAGATATTGGTGTGCTAGGTGTAGCTGTTTCTCCTGGCTGACCAGGAGATACTGGTGTGCCAGGTGTTGATGTTTCCCCTGGCTGACCAGGTTGACCTGGAGATATTGGTGTGCTAGGTGTAGCTGTTTCTCCTGGCTGACCAGGAGATACTGGTGTGCCAGGTGTTGATGTTTCCCCTGGCTGACCAGGTTGACCTGGAGATATTGGTGTGCTAGGTGTAGCTGTTTCTCCTGGCTGACCAGGAGATACTGGTGTGCCAGGTGTTGATGTTTCCCCTGGCTGACCAGGTTGACCTGGAGATATTGGTGTGCTAGGTGTAGCTGTTTCTCCTGGCTGACCAGGAGATACTGGTGTGCCAGGTGTTGATGTTTCCCCTGGCTGACCAGGTTGACCTGGAGATATTGGTGTGCTAGGTGTAGCTGTTTCTCCTGGCTGACCAGGAGATACTGGTGTGCCAGGTGTTGATGTTTCCCCTGGCTGACCAGGTTGACCTGGAGATATTGGTGTGCTAGGTGTAGCTGTTTCTCCTGGCTGACCAGGAGATACTGGTGTGCCAGGTGTTGATGTTTCCCCTGGCTGACCAGGTTGACCTGGAGATATTGGTGTGCTAGGTGTAGCTGTTTCTCCTGGCTGACCAGGAGATACTGGTGTGCCAGGTGTTGATGTTTCCCCTGGCTGACCAGGTTGACCTGGAGATATTGGTGTGCTAGGTGTAGCTGTTTCTCCTGGCTGACCAGGAGATACTGGTGTGCCAGGTGTTGATGTTTCCCCTGGCTGACCAGGTTGACCTGGAGATATTGGTGTGCTAGGTGTAGCTGTTTCTCCTGGCTGACCAGGAGATACTGGTGTGCCAGGTGTTGATGTTTCCCCTGGCTGACCAGGTTGACCTGGAGATACTGGTGTGCCAGATGTAGAGGCTTCCCCTGGTTGACCTGGAGATACTGGTGTGCCAGGTGTAGAGGGTTCCCCTGGTTGACCTGGAGATACTGGTGTGCCAGGTGTAGATCTTTCCCCTGGTTGACCTGGAGATGCTGGTGTGCCAGATGTTGAAGGTTCCCCTGGTTGACCTGGAGATGCTGGTGTGCTAGGGGTAGAGGCTTCCCCTGGCTGACCTGGAGATATTGGCGTGCTAGGTGTAGAAGACTCACCTGGCTGACCAGGTTGACCTGGAGATATTGGTGTGCTAGGTGTAGCTGTTTCTCCTGGCTGACCAGGAGATACTGGTGTGCCAGGTGTTGATGTTTCCCCTGGCTGACCAGGTTGACCTGGAGTCGATGGTTTGCCAGGTGTAGAGGTTTCCCCTGACTGACCGGGAGATACTGGTGTGCTAGGTGTAGAGGTTTCCCCTGTTTGACCAGATTGTCCTGGAGATATTGGTGTGCCAGATGTAGAGGGTTCACCTGGTTGACCTGGAGATACTGGTGTGCCAGGTGTTGATGTTTCCTCTGGATGACCAGGTTGACCCGGAGATTCACTAACCCCAGGAGCAGATGTTACTGGTTTGCAGTATTTTGCACAACATTCAACCCTTATTCTGTAATTATGGCACTGTTCTTTTTTCGTCTGATCTACCTTTCTGCATGTTAGTCCACTTCCCAGGACACAGGTCATAATTTGTTGATTATTAGCAATTGTTACTCCATTATGATCAATGGCTTCACATTCTAGTTTGTGTTCAATTTCTGAAACTCTGCACACTTCATATCCCTTTGCTTTAAGATCTTCTGGGCTTTCGCTGTCCCCACCATCATTTTGCAGATTAGGTCTGTTGATATCATACCAACGAGTCATACGGCATTCCATTTGAATTTCACATGCTGTTGTTGGGGAAACAGAAGTTGTAACCTCAGATGATGATGATGATGATGTTTCTGGATGGAAACCAGGTGAAGCTGATGGTCCCAGAGTGGTTGATTCACCTGCAGTAACTGCTGGTTGAGATGTTTCAGATGTTGATACTGGTGGTGTTTGCACTGGCTCACAAAACACTGCACAGCATAAAATTCTCATTCTATAATTAAAGCAGTTTTCCTCTGTTTGATCTTTGTTTTGACAACGAAGTCCATCTTTTAAGTCACAGCTAAATTTCTGTTTGTTACCAGCAATGGCTGCACCTTTAGTGTCTACAGCTTCACATTCTATGTTCTTTTCAACTTCTCTTTCTGTACAAATATCAGCTCCCTTTGATTTTAAGGCTTCAACACTTTCAGTGTCACCTCCATCACTTTTTGGGCTAGGTTCATTATTATCATACCAATCTGTCCAACGACATTCCATCTTAAGTGTACAAGCTGCTGTTGGTGTAGGTGTTATTTCAGAGGATATTGGTGGATAACGAGTGCCTAATGGCTCAGACGTTTTATGCGCTTCAGTATATGTGCCTGTGGATGTAATAGTTGATGGTGATTGTGAAGTTCCTGGTTCTGATGGTGACCCTGTAGGTACTGTTACTTGACCTGGGGGCACACCACTAGTGGGTGATGGAGCAGAAGTAGCAGATGTGATGACACCAGGTGTTGTTACTGGTTTACAGTACTCAGCACAGCATGAAATCCTTATCCTATGGTTATGGCATTTTTCCTTTCCTGCTTGGTCTCGGTTTTTGCAACGCAAACCTCTTCTTAGGTCACAAGTAACTTTCTGTTTATTATTTAGGATCGCATGACCTTTGGTATTTATAGCTTCACATTCAATTTCTTTTTCAACTTCTTGGACTGTGCATCCATGTCCATTTGCTTTCATTACATCAATACTTTCATGTTCTCCCCCATCACTTTTCACATTAGGCTGACTATTATCAAACCAATCTGTCCATCGGCACTCCATCTTCATTTTACAAGCTGTTGTTGTTGAAGGTGTAGAAATAGCAGATGTGACTCCAGAGGTTGTTGTGACTGTACCAGGTGTAGATTCTACAGAACTAGTAGCAGTTGTGCTGATAGGTGTGTGAGTAACTGATTCACTAGGCAAAGACGTTGGAACTTTAGATGTTTTAACTTCATCAGAAGAGCTTCCAGTGGGGGTCAAAGGTGAGCTTTCAATGGGGGTCAGAGGCGAGCTTCCAGTGGGGATCAAAGGTGAGCTTCCAGTGGGGGACAAAGGCGTTAACTCAAAACTTGTAGAAGAAGAACATACCCTGTAGTTACAGCATTCAATTCTCATTTCATAATCGTAACACATTGGTGAATTTTCACTGTTCAAACAATATAGGCCAGTCTTTCTGTCGCATGTCACAGCTTGATTTAAATCTTTTATATCCACATCAGGAAATGATTTTGCCCTGCACTGAACATTGCTTGGGTTTTTGCATATTTTGTGACCTCGGGCTTCAATATCTTCAAATCTTTCCATATCTCCAGCTCCATTTTCAGGTTTGCTTACGTCGTACCACTCAGTCCAAGTACACTCATAAGCTTCAACACACAGAGTTGGTGGAACTGAAAATACATAAACATTTAACATATAGTTATTAAAAACTAACTAGATAATGTTTAGTTTGCCAAAGCAGTATGTATCATAAAAAAAAGTTGTCATTTTTTAAAATAAAATACTCTTTTTGCACATTGTATTAATCCTTGGTTATGTTTAGGGCTGTTGATCTCCTGCAGCCTCTTTGCAGCCATGCTACATGGCACTTCTTAGGGTGGGTTTCCTGGTGGTAACATAATGTACGTTGAAGCAGAAGTCAGGTGAAATGCACATTCTTAAAGCTAAACTCTGGATATAATTTATAGTTACCCTTGTAAGGGTCAAATGGTAATTTTTGTACATGAATTTCAGCTATAAAAGGCAGAATTTAAATAATAAAGCCCTCCTTCTAAAATTACCAGCCTATTTTTTTTAAACGTAAACACAGTAAGCAGTCTTTTCTTGATAAATCTTACTGGATGTGTGGTATCTCTTACTGGATATGTGGGTGGAGAAATTCAATTTTTAAATAAAACCTTTTCATTTTTATTACATACCCTCTTTTAGACCCAGTGACACCACTGGGTTTTTGTAATTCCCTATGCAATGTAGGCTGATGAGAAGTGTGATGTACAAAATGTCTTGAAAACATCACAGCCACTGGCTCAGTACTCCTCTCAAGAGCGCTCAGCACCTGATGCAAGCAGTGGGCTGGTTCTTGGAAGGAATTTCCTAAATATCCAAATGCTTTGATTGGCTGTCAGCCAGGAGGAGGGGGCAATTCTAAGCAGACTATTTTTGCATTCAGACTGCCCTATGTGATTCTGACCCTCCATAATTGAAAGAACAGAAATTCAATGAAGGAAAAGAGGAGGCCAGGAACAGTAATGCTGGGGAGAAAATGGTTGGAAAGGGGTTGTATGATGCCGCATGTTCTCCTGCTAAGAAATGAGATGGGTTCTATCTAACATTCTGCAACTTCTTACATGTGCAAAGAGAAGAGTAAGCAATTCCAGTACAGGATAGGAGCAAGGCTGGAGTTCAGCTTTAACTATTTCTTAGTAATTATTGGTTGATTCTTATTTTGAAATTTTTTTTTTCTTTGGCTATGGAGCTGTTTATCAAGCCTCCAGCATCCAGTACACATCTCATCATGCAAGACATGGCACTGCAACTTATTCTGGATGGTGACATAAGTAACGTTTATTAGGCACTCTAAAGAATTCTGAATATACTGTAATTTGAGGACAGTCAGAAAATGCCTGTTCATAAATGTATCTTAAAGGTTCAGTTGAAAGGAAGTACCTACCTGTTGGCATTTTTGTGCCAGTTGAAGTTGTTGTTTTTACACCTGAATCACTGCTAGCTGTTTCAGTTGATGAGGAGATCCTAGTATATTCTTCTGTTGAGCTTGATGGACTGAAGTTGAATGTTGTTCCTGGGGCTGTTGCTGTTGGGCAAGGGCCAGTGCTACGAACTAATGTTGAATTTTCTGAGCAGATTGCATTCAAGCAACCACCAATTCCATCAGTTGTGTAATAGACGGTGTCCCCTTCAGCAAACTCACTGCCTTCATACTGGCAGCAGACTGTGAAAAAAAAAACATAGATGTCTACATTTTCAGGTTTTTATTTCCGGTTGTGTCTCGATTAAAAGAGATTTCCCCTCATTTCCTGCCAAGACAGGAAGTGATAGGAAATCTCTACAATGAGAACACAGACGAAAACACATTTTTAGCAGAATGGAGGAGACGTAAAACTTTGGACATTGTTCTAATTGATGGTCATGCCTTCCTGCTCCAGGGAACGCAGAAAATCTCCCCAAAGGACTTACAGACAAATAGGAACTTGACAGAAATTTAAAATCTTCCCATTTTATCTAAAGCAAACAAAAACATTTGCTCGAATTCAGAGTACTTTTGGTATTTATCAAGCGAATTAAAATAACAGAAAAAGTAAACAATATTGACTGCCTATATACTGCATATCAATATGCTCCTTTATCTACTATGCTCGAAATATTAACTCTACTACACGTTGCATATATTATATGACTGTACATTAAAGTATCATACCTTCTGATTCGGTACAGTTTCTGCCAGTCTTGGTGCATTTACTAGAATAAGAAATAGCAATAAATAAGTTTATATTAGTAGTCACATCTTGCTATTGTACAGATGTGTATTATTAAATGAGTATGACACGTTCTGCAATGATTTAAAGGAAGTGTGGAGCACATCTTGTGCTCCTTCCATAGCCACACATAACACAAGCATTGAAGTCGAGCTCCAGGTAAATATTTGTTTTTCTAGTTTTTTGGATACATTGTAGAAGTATTAGAACATCTGTTAGGTTTCTGTCACTCTCTGTGTCCGCTTTGGACAGTCACCTTTACTAATTGTCCTAGCATCCAACATGTTACACCAGCACAAGAGGTTCAGATAAATCTTCTAATAAGGACATCTGTCAAAGTTGGATTGATTTTTCACCACATTATCAAAAAAAAAGTTTACCTACAAAGCGTATCATATATAGAACAATAGCATTTTACAGTAAGTCTAACAGATAGCCACGGCCAAAAATATTGGCACCCCAACATTTGTGTCAGATAATGCACCACTTTGTGCAGAAAATTGTTGAAATTACAAATGTTCAGGCACTACTGTTTATTTTTTTGTTTATATTGGTATGACACAAAAAAGTAGAGAAAAAAAGACAAATCTGACACATTCCACGCAAAACTCCAAAAATGGACTGGACACAATTATTTGCATCATCAATTAATATTCGGAAGCACAGCCCTTGGAAAAAATAACTGAAATTAATTGCTTCCTGTTACCATCAATTAATTTCTTACACCTCTCTACAGGAATTTTGGAATACACTTCTTTCGCCAGCTGCTCCAGGTCTCTCAGATTGGAAGGGTTCCTTTTCCCAACTGCTGTTTTGAGATCTCTCTACAGGTGCTCTATGGGATTTAGATCTGAACTCATTCCTGGCCAGTCAAGTCCTCTCCAGCAATTTCTCTGAAACCATTTCTGGGTGCTTTTTGAGGTGTGCTTTGGATAATTGACAACTGACGAAGACCCAACTTTCTGACACCAAGCCCTACATTGCACCCCAGAATTCTTTGGTAGTCTTCAGATTGAATAATGCCATGCACACAGTCGAGACATCCAGTGCCTGAAGCAGCAAAGCAACCCCAAAACATAGTGATCCTCCACCACCTTTGACTGTAGGGACTGTATTTTTTTCTTTAAAGGTCTCATTTCTTTTTCTGAAAACAGTAGAATGACGGGCTTTACCAAAAAGCTGTAATTTTGTTTTGTCTGTCCACAGCACATTCTCTCAAAAGGATTTTGGTTTCCTCGGGTAAGTTTTTTTTTATGTTGCTCTGTCAGCAGTGGGGTCCTCCTTGGTCTCCTTACATAGCGTCCCTTTTCATTCAGATGGCGACGTATAGTGCAAGCTGACACAGTTGTACCCTGTGCCTGAAGGTCAGCTTGAATTTGTCTGAAAGTTGATCAAGGGTTTTTATCCACCATTCAAACAATCCTTCGTTGCAATCTTTGATCAATTGTTCTCTTTCGTCCACATCCAGGGAGATTAGCTACAATGCCATGGGCTGTAAACTTCTTGGCAATATTGCACACAGTGGACACAGGAACATTAAGATCTCTGGAGATGGACTTGTAACCTTGAGATTGTCCATGTTTTTCCACAAAAATCGGGAATGCAATCAATTATTTCTTGCAATTTGGAGAAAGTGCCAATAATTCTGTCCAGTCCATTTTTGGAATTTTGCATGGAATGTGTCAGATTTGGCTTTGTTTTCTCCACTTTTTTGTGTCATACCAGTACGAACAAAAGAAATAAACATGAGCATGCCTAAACATTTGTAATCGCAACAATTTTCTGCACAAAGTGGTGCATTACCTGACAGAAAAGCAGCAGGGGTGCCAATATTTTTGGCCATGACTGTAAATTCCATGATGCTAATATAAGCTTTCTTTTGTCTTTTGCAGTTGATCTTGCTATTAGGATTCACCCACATGTATTATGTATATGCCTATAAGCCTGTTAGTGGAAACTTACCAAACTGAACATCTGCTAGGACCTGGCATGGGATCTCCTGGTTTATACTCTTCTCCATATTCATCGTAGCAGTTACATGAAGCCACACATTCCATACTGTCCTCATCAAAGTATGGCCTATCTTCTGGACACTGAGGGTAACAACCTGGAGAGAAGAAATGGAATTATGAGTGCACTGAGACAGTGTTAGTATTGTAGATAAATACAGGCTGAAAGCAAGGCAATATAAAGTGTATGTTTCCAAAATGTACTTATAGCTTACAGATGAAAGTGATAACTGGTACCCACATCTACAATAAAGTCTACAGTAAGTCTGCTAAAATATATTTGGGAAGAACATCTGAAAAACCCATGGCATTTATTTTCTTATAAATTTTAAAGGGCTTTCCAGCAATATCAAATATGTTTTATGCATTTAAAGAGACCCTGTCAATAGCTTACAACAGTGCAGATAAAAGCACAGAAATTTCAAGTATTTTAACTGCTTACTTGCAGCATTTTTCCTTTACATATTTTTTTTTAATTCAGTTGCAATGTTCCTTTGAATTTGATAGAAAATGTCACTGATTTGAGAAGAGTCCATGCCCTAGCACAGCCCCCTTTATCCTTGCATGTCATAGCCCTCTCCTATACTGGGAGTGTCTAACTACCATCTGTGCTGCTCCGCCCCATCCCTCACCTACCTACTTAACTGTTTATGTAGCTGCAGAGGTAGAAGCAAAGGTAAATATAACAGAGTGTCATTTAAGTGACAGCTCTGTGTCTGCTAGAGCAGAGGACATCACATCCAAGATGGTGGCCCACAGACGCAGTCTCTGGGCTTTTGAATGCCTACACAAGGGAGGCTTTTACAGGTAAATAACATAACTAAAATACTTTAGATGCACATTTATTCTTATGGGGAGAATTTTGTTGAAATTGATGGCTCGGTCTCGGTAAACCTTTCTACACCAATCAAAACCCTACAATCCGGTGATGCAAATCTTTTGCTTTTAACCACTGAGTAACTTGCTGCTTGAAAGATATGATCTTGTGTATGTAACTACAAACTTGAAAGTCGCGGCAGTTGGTTGCCGCAGGCAGCTATTAGACCACTAATTCATGAGTTGTGCATAATGACTAGCACCATGGATTCCGTTATTTGATACCCTACTCGAGCCTTGATTCCATGCACTAGAATATTCAGTTAATTTGGATGAAATAAACATGTTGAAAAGGACTGAAAAAAACGGATTGTACTTAAGTGCTGTGTTCTCTGAATACTATACGATTAGACAGACAACAGGACTTACCTTCCATGCCAGTTAAGTTTTGAAAGCACACTCCAGTTGGATTCCTACAGGTCTTCAGACAAGGAGCACCGCAAGCTTTATAATGCCACTCACAATGTCCTTTCTTATTATAGTAATCACAAAATACAGCTGTTGAGAGAGAGAGAGAGAGAGAGAAAGAGAGAGAGAGTTAGAGAGTAAGAGAGTTAAAACGAGTCAACACTGTAATTATTTATTAATAATCATCTCAATGTGTCTGTGATTCTTCTAAATAGCAATAATGTTGTATTCAATGTGAAAGACAAATCTAGGGAAGGGGGTACTTTTTATGTTAAAAATGTATGTTTTACCAAAATGTTTTTTTATTATTCTGAACAGAATGCAGAAGTGTTAGAACCCCTCAATTATGGTTCTATGTGCTGGGTAGATTATCTGTTTGTTCTGGTGATCACTATGACCATAAAAGAAAGTGAGGAGAATCCCAGAATGTTACAGTTGTGACCAAAACAGCAGGTGAATAAAATCTCCCAACAGATGAAACTTGTTTCAATGAAAGGGGGGATTTCCCGTTACCTCCCTTACCTTAACACTGTTCGGCTATTCACTTCAGGCTCGTACGGCTGATTTCAGCGGTATATCGGCTGAAATCAGCCATACAACGGCTTGCTTCGCATGGCTTCGGGTCGGCCGAACATGCTCAGCATGTTCGGCTGACCCGAAGTGCAGGAGGAGTTCGACTCAGCCGATCCAACATCTGGATCGGCTGAGCCGAACCTCCGGCTGGCTAATCGCTGCTGTTCGTCCTATTCTTATAGGGGGAGCAGAACAGAAAAATAGTTTAAAAAGTAAATAGAAAACGATTGTTCAGAGCTAGCAATGATAGCTAGCTCTGCCCAAGAGTTTTCTATTGTCCGGCGGCTCTGCTGCCGTAAAAAAAAAACGAAAAAAAAAAACTCTCCCGGGCACTCTGGGAATCTCCCGCTCCCGGGCGCCCAGGAGAGAAACACTGCTTTTTCTTTTTTTTTTCTTTATTCTGACACGGAGCCGTGTCACAATAGAAAAAAAAAAAAGATTTTTGCCCATAGGAATGCATTGCTAGATTCCTATTGGCTATTTCAATTTGCAATAGCCAATAGTAAACTAGCATTGTACCCACCCTCTGCTGATGGACCTGATGGAGAACTGCAGCAGAGGGCGGGTATAATGCTAGTTTACTATTGGCTATTGCAAAGTGAAATAGCCAATAGGAATCTAGCAATGCATTCCAATGGGCAAATGTTTTTTATTTTTTTTCTATTCGGACATCGCTCCGTGTCAGAATAAAGAAAAAAAAGAAAAAGCAGTGTTTCTCTCCTTGGCAGCCGGGAGCGGGAGACTACCGGAGCGCCAGGGAGAGTTAGCTGTCTGGAGATCAGTGGCCCTGGTTAGCTGGTAACCAGGGACGCTGATCTCTCTGCAAGTGGCCGGAGCCAGCCATAAGATCACGGCTGGCTACGCCCAGCTTTCAGAAGCAGGCTTTCAGCGCGGCTCAGCCGAGCCGAGGCATATGCGTTTGGCTCGACTGAGCCGCTCGGCCACGTTCGGGAGCTGTACGGGCTATAGTGAATAGCCCGTACAGTACCCCTTGGGTTCTACTGAACCCAAGGGGTCCTGGGGCCGAAGCTAGCCGAAGGATCAGCCGAAGCTACGGCTAGATCCTTCGGCAGCTTCGTGAATAGACCCCTATTTCTTTTCAGTTTTTTTTTGCTATTTTAGTAAATAATACAAGATAGTTACGGCAGAGGTTTGGTGTTCTCCATTGAATGCACTGTCCAGCTTCGCTGCAAGCTTGGGCGTAGGCTCCTACAGCAGTACAGAGACATTCACAATCTTCTCCCGTGTCACAGGCACAGACATCGCTGACACAAGCTTCATGGTATTTAGCAGGATCCACCTGTTTGCCAAAAAAAATTGGTAATTTGCACAGTGCAGTGTGATAAGGTCATAGATAGCACAACACTGTTTATCATCATTCAGCCCGTCAGAGGTTTTAATCAACACTCAATGGCTTATATAAAGGTTAAAAAAAAGGTGGAGCCAACAATGAGATCTGCATAATTGTGTAAATGATAGTCGTAGTTATGGTGCATATTTGATGTGTCATTAGGTTTGATTTAATAGAGGGATAAAGGCTGTTGGCACTTGGCAAAGTGAATGATAGTAAATCAAGTGAACCTGTGGTCACCTTAGATACCCAATTAATCTTGTGCAAGTGAAATTTAAATAAAAAGCAGGATTTTTGCTAGCACTTGATTGGTTGATTGAACTGAACACAGCTTCACCGTACTTACTAAGCTCAGTGCACATTCACTTTGAAAAGTCTCTATTCCTTTAATAATTCAACACCCTGAACTGGTCTTTAAAACTAAAAATGTTTCTGCTGTGAATTGAGATAACTATTATGAGGCAGATTATTATTATTATTATTATTATTACATAGGATTTATATAGCGCCAACAGTTTCCGCAGCGCTTTACAATATAAGGAGGACATTACAATCATAATACAATTCAAGACAAGATGGTAAGGAGGGCTCTGCCCCTGAGGGCTTACACTCTAAAAGGGAGGGAGATATTATAAGGAGGTTAAGAGTTTTAACTCAAGAAATAGTGTGGATATTCACTCTAATTATCCAGTTATGTGAAAAACAAATTATGTGGCTGGCTCAGCTGTTTTGCCGAAGGAGGAGTGGAAGAGGGAATCAGACAGGTCTTGAACATAGATAGGTGCTGTTTATTCCAACTTAACAAAATTCTCCTTTACATTTATGGTGTTAAAAACAAAATACTCAAGCACATCACTATAACAAGTCTAATGCTTGTATTCAAATGACAGAAATAGATGCTTTGTCCTCACCAGACCGTGACAAGAGGCGAAGGTGGCACTGTTAATAATGTTGCACTGCTTCTGGGACCAAGCTTTTCTTTTTGGATTGGAAGTACAAGGGTCTTCATTGTCATTAGCATCTGGACATTTAGGAGAAAGCTTCCAGCTGTTACCAAATTCAAAGACATCTTCAACCACGGCTTGACCTCTTGTGGTGAAGTCATTGGCAGCGTTACCATCAAAATTACCACAGAGTCCCCAAATTTTGCCCTGTTGTTAAAGAAAACAAAGATTCTTTCCTTAGTTTGCATAAACTTTGCGATAATCGCAATGCCAGTGAAAACATTTGAGAACATTTTAAATTTGCCTAAATGTGTTATTTCCACTGCACATAATAAACAAAGAAATTTACCGCAAATTTCGGATCAATTTTTATGAATATGGACGTTTTCTTATTCCACATCAAAACCAAACCGTTTGCAGCTTCAACTACCAAATAGATGCCCATTTGACGAACTTTAAAAGGTACGTATGTTCCAGTGTTCCTCTTGATTACATCAAACTTCTCGTCACCAAGTATTAGCTCATAATTCTGAGAAAACATAACAAAGAGGGAAGGGAGAAAATGTTAGGTTTTTCATGATAAGAAAACAATTTGGTATGAAAACTGTGCCTATATTTAAGCTTAATGTGATTTTAAAATCAAAAGGAAAGGTTTTTAAGCTATTTCAAATGCTGGTGAAATCACTTACAATGGATGCTGCCCCTTTATAGTTGAAAGTCTTAACTTCTTGCAGAATCAGCTTGTCCTCTAAGCACTGGCCCTGATATCCTGTTTTAGGGTTGCTCCATTCCCTTGCATGGTCCTAGGGAGCCACATTTGTGTGCGTTTGTAAGCTATACAGGCACAGCAAGGCAATCCACTCCCCTCCTCCCTGGTCCCTGCTCCTGCCTTCTTAAGGCTAGTAAATGGACAGTTGCTGGAGATTGCTGGGTGCCCTGTGATCAGGGCCTTCCTTATATTGAGGCATGGAGCCAGCTGTTTTGAAACATGATGACTGTAAGTGCTTGGGCAAGCATTTATAAAAATACTTTGCTGGGCAATGTATATCTGTTTAATGTGGATTCATTATTGAAAAAAAGGTTTTAGAGTTTAATACTAGTTTAATATTATTTAAAAGATAATTTTCTCAGTCTTTACATTACTGTGTAAGTATGAACATTAGCTTGTTGCTGTACATGGCTGCGGATATTTGTAGGCAGACAGTTGCCTCATTTTGGCAACTGTACCACATCAAAGCAATAGTTTCACTTTAATCCTCTCCACCCCAGCAGCATATACTCACCTTTCCTCTCCCCCTACCCCCTAGAATGTTTTAAACTCTTGATTCTCACCCCAAGGAAGAGTTTGATAGCTTTGGAGCAGGTAACACCATTAGTTCCACATCGTACGTTTTCTGTGATGAGTTTGAAAGTGCCATTACCGGAACCGGAATCCTAGAGGTACAAATAAAGTCAGATTCTGAGGTTGCCATCAAAAGGCCATTGACACAGCTGTACGATACAATTTATAACTACCTTTTATGCTAAAGTCAATTTAACAGAATAAACATGGATGCTTCACACACTCACATTTACATTTCAGATTGCCTTTCTAGCAACAACTCTTTCATTATAAAGTAAGTTATCCATCTACAAATGCTACTTGATAGAAGTATATTTTTCTATTGCACTCATATGTACTGTATATAGGCCTTGAGTCCATCCTAAACTTATGTTTAAGTTTTTGTTAGATTACACCATATCTTAGAAACTTTGTTAGTGAGATATCTGTGCACGAGTTCCTGGGTTTGCATACTGTTGTGGTCAATATGTGGGCCAGCAGTCTTCCTGTTGGTTTTTTAATTTAATATATATTTTGGAAAAAGTAAACAGAACAGAAGTGGTAACTGAGAATCCTGTTGTTGAAATATCGAAGATATATTGGATGATTAATTTAGCCCACCATTATCCATCTATAACTAAAATATCACTTTAATGGGGAGTTACCCTTTAATTTTATAACATATTGCAAAAAACAAGGGTGTTCATAACCCTTAGCAACAATTAACATGCCAGCTTTCAATAGCCTATAACCATACAAAATAAAACAAATGCAGGATATAATTTTTTTAAAATATATTGTTTAAAATAAACAAGTGCTAAAATAAGCCATGGTCATAAAATATTAAAAGGAAGATGTTTACCTCAGCCAGGGTGTACTGGCAATGTCCATTGAAGTGAAATCGTCTTTGGTCAAAGGTCATATAATGGCCATTTCCATACACTGTGCAGGTGCCCAGACAGGTGTTTTTGGTACACTCCCACATTCTTTCTTTACATATACTGTGCAATGAGACAAGAGAGCAGTCACAAGTGGGTCATCATATACATATGGTCTTCAAAGCCTATAACCCTTACAGAAACACAAACAAAAACTAGAGACTCTTAAGGTGCCCATATACCTAACGAATATCGGCCCATTTTAATTTGCGATCGCCTTTTCGTCCGATATTCCACAAAGTTGATGGGCAGTGTACAATCATAGGACTTTTGACTTAGCAGCAGACTAGAAAACTTCTGTCGAATTGTACGAAATTCACTAGGTTGGTGGCGTTTTCGTACATCAAAAATCGCACAATTAACACTGCTCATGCGTAAATGAAAATCTGTGCCGTCAATTAACGAAGTTCGGCCAGGTGATTTTGCTAACGATCGCTAATTAAACTTTGCGATGGTCGGTGCATGATGGGGCCGCCGTGTGAAAATCGTACAACCGTGTGAAAATATTTGTCCGATGATTGCAAGGTTTATGGGCACCTTTTAGCATAAGCTTTTCAGTTGATGAACTCCAGTCTTACCAGGTGTTGCACTTCTCTTGAATGGTTTCTCCTGGTGAGTATAAGTCGTCATTGTGGACGCAAGGACATTCATCTACAGGGATACATGCTTCTCCTGCATCATTCAGAACTGTTCCTTCAGGGCATACACAGCCAGATACGCATTGTGTGCTGTACTGTAAGATACACAAGACAAAATACAGGTTGTTATATTTTTATGGGAAAAGTCACAGAGAGAACTTACTGAGATCAAGTGACATTTTTTTTTTACAGTTTAAGGCCTTGCGATTCATTTTGAAACCCTAAATATAAACATTGTAAATGTAAAGGTTGTTTTTTCATTGTATAATTGTAGATGCTATCTTATTTTTATTTTATTCTCTCTATGCATGCCATTGTTACATCCAACTTGAGCAAAATATAAAAACAGGACAGTGCAAGTCAACAATCTAAGGCTTCACCAAGTTAAAAAAAAAATTACTAACAATGTATTTAATATGCATAATAAAAAGAACAGAAGCTAACCAATCAAGCAGTGGTATGCCCCTAACAAAGCTTTACAAATATGTCCTCCGGTTTGCTTGCTTTGGACTCTGAAGTAAGCAAAGCCTTATTCCTTTAAATGCACTGAAAGAAGGAATGCAAAGTCACGTACCTAAGCCCTCAGTTTATCAAGGAGGTTTCTATGTAGAATTATACAGAGAACACTTTTTTTAGGACACCACAGACTCTACACTAACAGGGTTATTCACAAAAGGGCGAAGAGTTTGGAGAAGGCAGGAGAAGTGAACAATCTAGGACAACATAGCTGATTTGGAATCATTCTCCAATTCAGCTCACTTTCCAGGTCAGCTATGTTGTCCTAGATTGTTCACTTCTCCTGCCTTCTCCAAATGCTTTACCCTTTTGTGAATAACCCTGTAAGTCTTGATTTTATAAATGACTGGAAAAATGCAGCTGCTGTTTAGAGGAAACACTGCAGACAGCAGAAATTAATATATGCGATCCATCATAAACAGCCACCATAAATTATTGTTAGAAAGTGGAATGTAAGAGTGTTTTTTTTAGTTTGAGATGGCATGCTTTTACTTAGACAAACTGTCCCCCTATATGGCTTCTGATGTAACAAAATGGTGGCAGTATGATCTCAAGGAGAATACCATAGCATAGCTGCTGCAAACCAAACTGCTGCTGTTGCAGTGAAGGGCTACACTGTATATAGGTCACTTAGGTTAAAAGAAAATATTAGCAAAGAAATGGAAATATATTATGTATAACATACTGTATGCAAAGTCTGAGCAACAATCAATTAATTAAATATTTACTTACACAGTCATTGTCAAAGGTGGTACAACTTTTCTGGCACGTAGATCTTTTGGCTTCTGCACTAGCATTGTCACAATCAAAGTAGACCATAGGAGCTTTGCACACTGTGGGAGAAGGAATAATCATATGTTTTTGTTGAATAAAATAATGTATTCCATTGTGTTTTACACAGTATATGTCAGTGCCTTTCTCCATTAAACCTGCAGATGCTGAATAACAATAAAGGGGGTATTTGGAGTATGGAAAGGCCCCAAGAAACACACTGACACATACAGAATGCATAAAAATGACATGCAAATACCCAAAGCATAATCCATCCCAGAACCCCATACACATTTGTATTGCAGACACACAACAATTTCCCATATATACCCGCAACCCCCAAAAAGTTAGGCATAGTCTTACCTTTGTGGACCTCAGGAGCAGTTCTTTTGCACTCCAGTTTTCCATGTTTGCAAATACTACAACATTAGAAGCTAGGATTATTCATATAACAAGTGAAAGAAAATCCAGAATGATAAACATTACAGCAGTAGTGTAAAGAACTCAATGCACATGAATTTGTTCTTGCAGTCTTTAAAAACCTGACAGTGTACCCTCTTTTTGTGACAATATTTAAAGTTGATTCTTCCTGGACCAAACCAATGTTAAGGCCCCTCTGCCTCTGATAGCGCAGATAGTGGGAAATAGCCATGAACTCAGCATCTGATCCATTGTACAAAGTAATGTTCCAACAAATAACTTTTTCAGTTGCAACATAAGATATGTAGTGCACAAGAGGTACCTTAATTCGGCATGCAGTGCTACAACTAAGCTTGATGGGTACCCATAGCAGAATTATTAAAAGGTTTATCTGCCTCTCAAATCTGAATCTCAAAGGCAATTGCTCGCGTGATATAGAATACTATTAGCTTTTATAGTAATCTTATAACATTTTCACAAATTATAAACATATTTATTTTAGCTAAATATTTTTGCCAAATGCTATACCCAACTGCATCAACCACTGTCTGACCAGACAGCTCTGTAAAGCTGGGCCTTGCATCAGTAGCATGTTGTTTGTATGCAATTATATTACTGGTAATTAAATTATCTCTTAAAGGAAACCTATCATCAAATAAATGTTGGCCATTGTTGACCACCATTTAAAAATGCTAGTATCCTGACAGTCATGCTGATTTTTTGGTGCTATGTTATTGGTATGTTTTATGAGGTGTCAATGTATAGACAGAGGCTCTCAAATGCATATTTATTCCAAGTATGTTACTCAGAAAGTAAAGATGCTAAAATATCCACATGCCAGCCAGGCAACTAGCATTTTTTTTAGAAGCTGGCATAGAATGACATTGATGGACTTTTCTCAGGACAGGTTTTCATTCATAAAATGGTATTAATTAGCTCTGATTTGTTGTGTTAGTGGGAAATAAAAGGATTATGTGCACTATATGAGGAGGTAGAAAGAGGTAAGCCATCTAAAGCATGCAGCTAACTGGCTGATTGCAATGATATATAACCTACTTTTTACCAAACAAGCTTACCAGTCAGCGCCATTTTCATGGATCGTTTCATCAGGTGACATTGCTACTCCGTTATAGTAACAAGGACATTGAGCTTGCAGGACACATGTTTCTTGGTCAGTCATATAAGCTCCATCGTCACAAGTACATCCATCGAGAGGGGTAAACTCAATTGCAGAAAAAACGTCTGATCCGCTGAGGGATCGGCAAGAAGGTGGGCGAGTGCTGACTGAGGATCTATATGTAAAGCCAGATGAGCAGTTTGTGTATTTGTCTACAGGTAAAACATATAGGCACTCTGTTAGATCTTAGAAATATTTGTCACAACAATTTCTGCATCTGTAGTAAAGAAAATATTTTAGGATACAAATCTAGGAGCTGCATTTACTCTCTTCTTTTTTTAAGGCCCTTGATTTCTAGCTATTATTCTTAACCTTTATTTTTCTTATATCTCTGAAGCATATGAGGTATGCTAAAAAAAAAAGAACAACTCAATCTAAGTACTTTAGATGGGCCTCATATGCCCAGGGCTTTCTTCCTTGTTGGTCTGACAACCAAGTCTGACTCTATTATACAGGACTATTCACAAAAGGGTGAAGAGTTTGGAGAAAGCAGGAGAAGTGAACAATCTAGGACAACATAGCTGAACTGGAAAGTGAGCTGAATTGGAGAATTTTTCCAAATCAGCTATGCTGTCCTAGATTGTTCACTTCTCCTGCTTTCTCCAAACACGTAACACTTTTGAGAATAGTCCTGTATGTCTTAGGAGAGCAGACAGCGGCACCTGTGTAAAAGTCCGTAAGCAGTGTTTGCAGGCTTTATTCATAAATACATTGTAACAATAACAATGTATTTTGATGAGTTCTTTTACAAGCAAGTCAATAGTGTAGCCTTTAAACTGTGCATGATGTCACTTCCAGCAAACTCCCAAGTGAAAATAAAATGCAATTTTTTTTTAATTTAGGGGTCTTTTCACTAACCTGCTGAAGGATCTAGCCGTAGCTACGGCTGATGCTTCGGGTAGCTTCGGCCCGAGGACCCCTTTGGCTCAGTAGAACCGAAGGGCTGCTGTACGGGCTATAGCCCTACACTACCCTTCCTGTAGCCCTTCCTATAGACCTCCCGAAGTTGGCCGAGTGGCTCAGTCGAGCCGAAGGCATATGCGACTGAGCCAAGGTGAAAGCCGAAGCTGGCCGAGCGGCCGGCCATTGGCCGGCCGACAGCCTGCTTCTGACAGCTGGGCGGAGCCAGCCATCATCTTACTTGCAGAGAGATCAGCATCCCTGGTTACCAGGTAACCAGGGGCGCTGTCATTACACACTGAGAGCCTGGCCAGGCCGCTATGATATCGCAGCGGCCTCTCCGTGTTCTCAGTGTGTAATGACAGATGGCGTTCCTGGTTACCTAGTAACCAGGAACGCCATCTGTCATTACTCTCCCGGACGCTCTGGGAGTCTAATATGGCTCCCGGCCGCCCGGGAGAAAAACACTTTCTCCCAGAAAGGTTCACTCTGCTCGAGGTTCACTAGCTAGCTCCGCACAATCGGTTTCTTTTTTTTCCCTACTTTTTAAACTATTTTTCTATTCTGCTCGGTACCACAGGGGTACTGGGCAGAATAGTAGAGCCGAATGCCGCTCAGCGGCATGTTGAGCGTGTTCGGCCGACCCGAAGCCACCCGATGTACGGCTGATTTCAGCCGATATATGGCTGAAATCAGCCTTACAAGCCTGAAGTGAATAGCCACTTCACTTCGGGTCGGTTATTCACTCGGCACCGTCGGCAGCTTAGTGAATAGACCCCTAAAACTTTTACTTTTTTATCCCTTATTGACTGTTAGTTAACCCGAATCAATTCTAATTTACTCCTTCTTCTCCTTCAGCTATTACTGATTTTTATTACATATTTATACAGTGACACTGTTTGTTAGAAAACTAATAGTGGTCAATCTAAAAAAGAAAATAATTTTGCAGGACCAAAATCCATAATAAAGTCTTGCCTGTCCCAAACAAACAATACATGAATTATCAGTAATAATAAGTTATCACCAAAAAATTAGGTCCATAGTTGAAAGGTAAAAATTGTTCTGGTCAATAAGAGGTATAAGAGGTGAAGTAGTTAGAAAGATACATACATATAGCCTTTGTTGATAATAGAGTAGAACTTACGGCAGATATGTGGCCTCCATTCTCGGAGATAAACTCCAGCTCTAGAGCAGGCATCAACATAGGAGGAGATGGCAGAACACATGCAGTCTTCTTGTTTCTCGCAGCTGCAGGTATCATGCATGCATCTCTGCAGGAAATTATGTTTATATAAGTGTCTGGAGATGTCAACGAATGGTCAAGAACAGGTTCCAAAGATGTAGTTAACCTAAAACAGTACTTCCCAAAGTGTTCTACTTGTGTATTACTATCATGAGCCCCACCAAATCTAATCTGTGAAACTGTTGCTGTTGGCAATTTGGAGTCGTTTTTGCAAAATACCATTTTCCTACACAGCTAAAGCAATACCTTTCAGCAGTAACTCCTTGCTGTTTCCCTGAGTCTCAGCTTTGCTCACCTCTTACATGATTATCATACAGCCCTTTAAAAAGCTAGAAAGTTCAGAACTGTGATTTTAGTCATCAATATACCTCTAGTTCTTGGCAGTCTTCAACAAGATAACTGTAATCTAAATTAGAGCAGGCATTATGAAGCACTTTGCAGGGAGTGCTTGCTTCTATGTGTCCTTCTTTTATTTCATCTACCACCCACAGATGGGTTGTGTACGGCAACTTCCATCACTTTTAAGAGTACCGGGGTGAAATGGGGTGGTGAATTACTAAACAAGTACAGGGGAATTAAAAAAACTGGAGCAGACAAAATCTGGAGCAGCTGCGCATGCCACTCAATCAACTTCTCTCTTTCATTTTCAAATCTTAACTGAATAAACTGAAGAGAGAAGCTGATTGGCTACTGTGCACTGCTGCTCCGAATTTTGTTTGCTCCAGTTTTGATATATTTCTCCCAGTATGTTCACTTGGCAAAGTAAGTTTCCAAGGAAAAATTTAGTAAATCAATTCCAGTGACTGATATGTGATGGGAATGGGGTTAGCACATGCACTGATAAAGCCAAATGTGCCAGTCTTGCTTGGGTGGATACATTAAGAAAAATACAAGGGCTACAAGGTTTGCCTTTCCTGGAGAAAATGCTGCTCAAGTCTTCAAAAACCATGGCATCAGAGTTAGAAATCCTTTTTCTGCCCTTTAGCAGAGATCACATGACCAAATGCCTAAGCATTTAGTTCCGTGGTAGGCACAGGAGGGAAGCTAGGGCATTTTCTTCTCCAGGAAAAATATACATTTTAGCACTTTTCTTATTATAGCTCAGAAAGACTGTTAACATAGGATTTTGTTGACATTTAAAGTGACATTAAACTCAGGAGGTAAATCTTAAAAATGCATTCAAGCACCTTAACTATTAGCTTATTTGTGTATTACTCAGCTGTAGATCCTCAAATCATCTCTGAATCGGTGCCAACACTGTCCTTCCTTCTTTTGTCCTCTATGGTGCATTTGTGTGTTGTAAAGTAGGCACCGCCCCAAGTTCACTCCTGTGGTGGACTACAATTTCACGTTTAGCTTACTAATTTGTATTGAGATTGTAGTCTATCATGGGAGTGAGCTTGGAGCAGTGGCTTCTTTACAACACACACAGACCATGGAGAACAATAGTAGCCACCCTCCAGAAGGAAGGACAGTGTCAGCACCAATTCAGAGATGATTTTAGCATCAACAGCTGAGTGATGCACAAACAAGGTACAGTATTGTTAATAGTTAAGGTATTTGAATTCATTTTTAAGATTTAACTTCTGAGTTTAGTGTCACTTTAATTATAGATCTGCTTTAAAAGAAGCATTTATAGCTGTCACAATGATGAGGGGTTTGTAGGCTGGGAAACAAGTGAGATCATAGTGATTTTTTTTATGTTTCATTGCTGCTGGAATGAAGCCTATGTATCTGTGAAATATCAAAATATAGAAGAAATAAAAGTAGCAACCATACAATTAAACAAATAAATCAGATGGAGCCACTGTTCATCAGTGTTACTTTTGTTTTAATTTTACCTCATAGTAGTCTTGTGGGTCAACAGTTTTGTGGCCAGTAGAAAAAGGTCCATCACTGGCCAGTAACATGCTACACCAATGAGATGCATATTTTTCTGCAGAAGAAGACAGTTAGTATTCATTTGTATTAAATATGTATGTAGCTGGTGTCAGATAATTCTAATTACTAAGAATATTTATATTACAAAACATATAGCATGTTGAAAAGTTTGCAGTAATTTTATTTAAGGATAAAGAATAAAATCTATGACTGTATTCTAAAATTCTTACCATTTTGGGCACTTAAGGAGCATGGATGTTCCATCTTGGGTTTGACACTTGGACAATCAGGCTGAGTTTTCCACAAATTGCCAAAAGCTGAACCTGTCCCTTCTATAACTCCAGCAGGAGATCTAAAGTCATCGGTCTGGATGTCGTTGAAGTTTCCGCAAAGACCTGGTAAAATATTACGTCATTACGATTGATGTAATTAATATTTTTCACAGAATTTTTATCTCACTTTAGTGCCCTGGCATTCATTTGTAATGCAAGCTAAGAATAAAACCAACAGGGATTAAACATGCTTGCTTTGCAAGCATCATGGCACCCTTTAAAAGTATGCAAAGGCACCCAAAAAATTATCTCGAGGCACCCAAAAATGTTTTTAAAAGTATCTCGAGCACCCAAAAAATTGGATTTCCCCCTTCACATCGACATGCCCTGTTCAAATCATGATTCCCCTTCACCTCAGAATCACCCTTTGCATAAGTAGCGTCTCCCTCAAATCTGGAGCCCCCCTTTTACATCAGTCGTCATTGCCCCCTTCACATCACAGTCCCAAAACCACAACATGTTAAGGAACCCCTGAGGAGCTCAGGAGGCACATAAGTGGTTGAGAAAGGCTGATATAGACTAAGGCTAGCAATCCTGTCACTGGGGGCAACTTACCAGTAACAGGATTGCTAAAAGAATGCACTCACCTGCTCCTATGGTTTTGCTGCCTTACTGGCATGAAATACTGTAGGATGGTTTGCCAGCAAGAGAACAGAGGCACAGCAGCACCTTGCTGGTTCAGCCAGTGAGAGAGTGATGACATGGTATTGAGCTGTCTATGCTCTTAGCGATCCCAGAAAGTTTTTGCCTGCCACAGGATTGGTAGTGTGATGAGGGCGTATTATAATAGTCCCTTGGACTAATAATAGGAACATTTTATAACACAATATGTAATACCTGTACAGTACATATAAAAAAATCTTAAGAACAGATCATATTAGTGTATTTAAAGCAGACCTTTACCCCTTTGACTAAAAATCATATCAGCATGCAGCTCTGCAGGCTGATATGAAATCATCTTAAATTCAATCGTTATACAACAATTTTACTTGCAATTGTTTCTACTTCCTGGTCCTCTTGGGTGCAAGTGATGTAATTGTGCCCAAGTGTTGCATCCTAGGAAGGTTACATCACAGGGCATTGCTGGGAAATCTCACCTGTAATCTCAGGGAAAGGCATTTTCCTCCCCTGAGATGATGTGAATGTTCACATGTCCTACTCACATGTGCCATAGTTCAAAAGTGCGATGTATTTCATCCCAGAATTATTGACATCTATAATTTAATGAAAGTCTGTGCTACTTATTGTAAAATCGAAGGAAATTCTATTTTCATACATTTTTACAGCAGAAAACGTATCTTTAGTATGTATACATGCAGTAAAGCAAATGATCACAAAAATTTTTTCTTACCGCAGGTTTTACTCATATGCTTTGGATCAGCCCTTACATGGACCTGCATTGTGGGCACCATTTGGATTTCAACTTGTAAACCAACGTTTGTATTAATAATCACATAAAAAGATGTTGGCTTAAAAATTGAGACAGAAGCTGTGGGCAGAAAAAAAAAATATTATTTGTAAGGAAATACAGAATAATCAAAATACACACAAATGCATACACATAGATACCTATGTTTCCCACTACATCAAAGACAATAGCTTCTAAATGATAAAATAGTATATTATTCTGTAAAAATAATATTTAAAGGAGAAATACGGGGAGAGTGAAATTCACTCATCCCCATAATTAGAGCCGGCTCTATTTATCAAAAACTGAGCGATCACATACCACTTATCACTCAGTTCCTGATCTTTTCCCTGCAGAGAGCAGTGACTGTCAGTCACCGCTCCCTGCGGGGATTCCTTCCTTCCCTCTCCCCATTTCTCCAGCACTGACTGGAAAGACGGACAGGGGAGGGGGCAGGCACAGCTGGCTCTGCCTAAAGAGAGGTAGAGCCAGCTGTCAATCAGCCAGCGGGGTGGATTGTCAGGATCTTTCCCGACTGCAGCGCGGCTCTGTGCTGTCAATATATAGCAGGCGATAGTAATGTCCTACTCTGACCCTAAAGAGAACTATTAAAAAAAGGTTCGGCCATAGTTCTCTTTTAAAATAACAATATGTGAACCACTATGGTAAATGTGCCTTAGTCAAAGGAAGAATTCAGGCAATTTGTTTGATTTACTAAAGTAAATAATTTTTAGTTTGCAATGTGAATGTTCACTGAGCTTGCTGAATACGTGCAGCTTCACCTTATGCCCCAAGCTTAGGGGCATATTTATAAAGCATTAAATCTGGCATTTACCCAACATTCATTACAGGTGAATATTCCTGATGCACATGCTTTAAATGACAGTGATTGATTCACCACTGGAAAATGTTTGGTGAAAGCCATATTACCGGTATTATAAAATATGTCCATAAGCAGAAATCAAGACTAATCATTATATGCTTTTTGTATTATTATTTACAGCTTTAGAACAGCTTTGTTCTGTACATAAGTCTGTTTATACTTACGAGATGCTATTGGTAGCTGGGTGTAGGCTGAGTTCATGTATACACTGCCACACTTCTTGATGAAGATAAACTGGATGGATAGAAAAAGAATCACTAGAATTAAACCTTAAAATTAATAATGAAACATGTTTTTTTTTTTTTAAATGCAATGAGAATAATTACATTACAAAGACATGTCTCTATGAAAATCTACTGGGACAGTGCTGTGGGTGCTATGGCATGGTGCTATCTATCTATCTATCTATCTATCTATCTATCTATCTATCTATCTATCATCTTTTCCACCATTCAAGATGATAGAAATGCTCTTCAGGCAAGTTGATGTGTCTGTCCCTCCACACTTCTCAACTTCAGCTAAAACACTGAACAAGCCAGAGTCACACGCCTGAATAGTATAGAAAAGGTTTGAAAGTTATTTTGTTGTTCATGTTTCATTATTTATACCTTTGCAAATGCTTTAACAGCAAGCAACAATGCAAATGTGAGGAAGCTCTAGTATTGCATGTTTTGAAGAACAACAAATGTAAAAGAAAGAAGTTACTTAAAGGTATTTAAACCATGTCCAATAATGTTTTGTACATAAATGTAATGCACTCATATATGTTTGACATGTATATAATGTTGCTGTGCAGCTTGTACAATACTATCTGCTATTAAAGGCCAAAGGAGACCTAATGGCGACTGTTGTATAGGACAAGTTTTCAGTTGCATACTGAAAAAAATTGCTCGGCACTTTACCACCATTATTCTAAAGGGTAAGTGCACTTAAAGACCAGAAGAGTAACTCCACTTTTTTTGTTTTTTGTTGGGGGGGTGGGGGCGTGAGGTTGCAATCACAACAGTAATATTTCAATAATATGAATCCATGACATGCATGTGACAATTGTATTTGGTACTTTCATGTAATATGCAGAAAAATAAAAACCCATTATACCACTTCTTACCTTGACCAATGTGTAAGTACATTCCCCATGGAAGGTGTAGCGGGTAACATCAAATGTTGTGATGTGAGACCCTCCCTCTAGCGAGCAAGTGCCGAAACAAGCCTTTTTAATACAGTGCCACTTTCCTCCCTCACAGTTGCTGCAGAGATATATGACAGTTAGTGACAAAACTACCTGCTTTGAAACATGTATCAACATTTCTGTCGCTGCTCAGAACAAAATATGGTATACCCCCCTTTTCAGGGCATTTCAATTAGTCTTGAGTGAAACCAACTACTTTTACACAAAAAAATCTATGGTCACCCCCAGCGTTATATATAAAAAGCAACAAACAATGCAGTTCTAGGAAACCTAGAACAAACAAAAGCCTATCAGGGACATTGCAGGAAGTCCATCCATAGTAGTGATCAATCAGAAGCCATTCATATCTGTACTGAAAAAAATAATTGTTATAATTTCATTGGTTTCTTAACGCAGCATTTCATTTTTTCACATTTTTGTTGACTGTAGGGTCTGTTCATAAAAGGTGATTGTTCCTGAGTTTGCCAAGATGTACCACGCATCTGCTGAAATTTGCTGGTAACATTAAACATGTGACTAGTGAATCTGAACCTGAAGAATGTTGTTCTTGGCAAATATACGTGAAGTTAAGGAAGATAACATTAAGGATGTGCAGTTATTATGCAGAGCATAATCTAGTAGTGGTGAATTTTACTTAGTAGACAAATATTCAAATAAAATAATAGAATTTACATTGATGAGATTGGCAAATGCAAATTGGTTATTCTCATCAGAGGAGAATATTTTTATATTGAATGGTGATCAGGCATTCGCTTATGTGCAACAGACAGGAACATTTGTCCCCAGCACACCAGGGATCCTTCCATACTGTGCTGGTAAATATGTTCTTGTTTGTGTGAACACTGGCTAACCAACAGTTGCTACAGCACCCTCTTACTCCAGATTTTGCCAGGAGCATATGCAATGGGAATATATTGAGTGATAAGTGAACAGACAGGGGTGGATGTTTGTGCCCTTTTTATTTTTACAGACAACTATATTTTATTAAGCAATTGTTTTATTAATTAATGGTAACTATGGTGATTAGGAAAAAAACTATAGCTGCGATTACCAAGATTGGCATTTCTCGGTGTATCCTGTTCCTGATTGATAAACAACTCCGCTGTGTTTGCAAGCACATTTCTCCTTAGGAATACAGCCAGTCTTGGTGATATCATCAAATATGGTCCCTTTAATGAAGGCAGGGAAAAAAAATCAAAATAGGCAAATGGCACAATGCCCCCTTATAACGCATATTCACTATTACTCTCAGTGTTAATAATGTTCAGGATATGTATATGCCAGGTTTCTAAAACAAGAATTCACCTGCAGGGCAGAAGCAGCCATCTGTGCAGTGTTCATCACACACCAAGGAGCGCTCTGGGTTGGTACAAGAGTCTGGGCAGGAGGTGCCACACTCTCCATATTGCAGGTTGTAGGCACATCGCAGAGCTGTTTGGGGGGAAAAAATATGTCAGCAGCGTGGCATACAGTGGCTTCGTGGTTAACAATCCTGCTTCACAACACTAGCATACGTGAATCCCAACCAGGACACTATCTGCATATAATTTGCATGTTCTCCCTGTGCTTGAGTGGGTTTTTTTCCAGGTATTCCAGTATACTCCACCTGTTTAAAGACATACTTTAGGTTAATTGGCCCCTGTCTAAATTGGCGCTGTATGTATGCATGTGACATAGGGACCTTAGACTGTAAGCTCCTTGAGGGCAGGGAATGATGTGAATGTACAATATGCAAATGTGGTGTGTAAACTGTTGGTGCAATATAAATAGCAATGATAATAAACATTTGAATGCTTCAATAATTGGTGTTTAGATGTATATTTGAACTAATATATGAGCTTGTAAAGCTAATAGCTATGTAGTTTTGATACCATCTTCAGTTAAGTCAACCAGATAGTATATTGATATAGAAGAATGATTCTAGGTGTAAGGCCACAGTATAAACTGAAACGCAAGCAGTCAGAAGACTTCGAAATTGCTTAAAGCAGAACTCGAGTCATCTCTTTTTGCTATATTTTGGGGAAATTTTGAGAACTTTTACTGCAGTTATTTTCCCCTTTGTAAAGCATAACCCTCACCTCCTGTTCCAGTGACCCCAAAAGTAATGAGGGATGCACAGATAGCAATATACAGCCAATGTAGACTCTAACTTTACAAACAAAAAGGGTTTTTGTGTTGTCTGTGTCTCCATTGGAGAGATTCTACTCACATCCCAATAACCACATGGGAATGAAGGAAAAAAGAAACAAAAATCCTATCACTTCCCCAATTTGCTAAACAACATGCTTTTGCTGATTGATTGGTGACTGTCTCCCTGTTGAAGAGATTCTGATCACTTCCTCACCTAGTGACCAACAGGTAGTGAGGGTATTTCTTTCCATTGCAAACACACATAAATAAAAAATACTCAATGGAGCTCCTACCCCTTTTACCCTCCAAAGCTTAACCCAAAACAAAAATGAGCTCATTGGGAGACACTCTTCACTCTGTGTGGTCTGCAAATCCACAATTTTTTCCGGAAATGTCAAGTACTTACGGCAGATTTTAGACGTTCTCCAGTTCTTTGGCTTTCCTCCAGCATGGGTGCACTGTCTTGAGTATTCAGTAAAGATGTTGCAGAGACAGAACCCAGTTGAGTTTCCAGTACAATCACACACGTCGTGCTCGCACAGTTTAATGTATTTGTGAGCGTCAACTCTGCCATGGCAATTGTTCAGAGCTGCACTCTTCAGAACATTTGTACATATGGCATTCTGTTGGGGAAAAAAAAAATAAACAAATGTTAAAAGGAATGCAATTGGGGTTGATGTACTAACGGTGTAGAGCATGTTCACAAGAAAATCTAATCAAGTGCATGAAACAGGATTTTTTTCTTGCAAATGATTGGATGATGGAAGTCAACAGAGTTTCACCTCATTCACTAAACTAAAGAAAAATTGATATGAGGTAAAACGAAAACTTCAGTGTGTGCTTGTGCATCATTCTTTTGGAGATACTGTTAACTAGGGATGCACCGAAGTGAAATTTTTAGACTGAAACCAAAACTAAAAGTTTTGTTAGACTGAAACCAATTTTTTTATTATTATTTTGTTTTTACTGTAGTGTTAGGAGCTTTAGGGAAATATTGGGGGTCTAAACATACCCCTGATATTTCCCTTTTAAAATACAAAAAGAGATTGAGTACACAGAGTCCTAAATCTCTTTTTCTGTAGCCCTTGTTATAAATAAACAGGACGCCTCTATACCAAGTGCTCATTTCTATTCATAAACTGTGAAGATAGTATGAGTACTAGGTTAACAATCATGAATGTTCATTCTTAACTGGGGACACAGTAGGCCTACTATGTCCTCAGTTATTTGTAAACACTCAGTGATCAGTCCTGGTCACTGAGTGCTTGTAACCCACTCTCCTTACTGACTCGCCCCGCTTGGCCTCCTGTGATGCGCGAGTCAAGATAGAGAGCAGGTTACAAGCAGGGTGAAGAGTTTGGAGAAGGCAGGAGAAGTGAACCATCTAGGACAACATAGCTAAACCGGAAAGTGAGCTGAATTGGAGAATTTCTCCAAATCAGCTGTGTTGTCCTAGATTGTTCCCTTCTCCTGTCAGGTCTTTGACATCTGACAACTCTCTCCTCCCCACACGGCATCTGACTTTTTAAAAAAACTTAACGTTATTGTTATCATATAGGGGGATAAAAATTCCCCTATGTGATAGCGCAGATACAGCCATAGGTCCTCTTTATGGGGACATCAGGCCCCTAATGTCACCTTGGGACCACCAAAGAAGCAAATGTAGCAGAGATATGCTTCACCAGCTTTTTCTCTGGCTATTGCAGCCAGAGAAATGACAGCTGAAGGCAGAAGTGATATAATACATATCACTTCTGCCATCAGAAATCCGAGGAGAGATCAGCAAGTGAGAGAATGCAAGTAGCCGCCCGAAAAGGGGGCACACACTATTTGGCACCGTATGATTGTATGGAACAGCTGGTACCGGCTGTACCGGTACCGGCTGTACCGGTACCGGCTGTTTAAAATTCTTGCAGGCTTTTGCTCGCATGGGCGCTAGGAGCAGAAATAAAAAAGATGTACATGTACGTCTACCCGCAGGGAGGATCTTGCCGTCTGTCCGTTTTTTTACAACGGGAGGATGGCAAGAAGTTCATTGATATTTATAGTGTAGGATACATGTAATGAAACAGGCCATATACCAAAGTAGAACTTAGGCACTGTAATAGTCTGACAGTGGCTTGGTATGTTGTTTTCAGTATAATACAGTAGAACGAAGGATTCCTGTTTAAAAAAAATGCATGTTGTCCAGCACTTAATTATAAGCACATGTTCACTTACAGTTTCTTTAAGCCCCCCTGCAAAGTACCACAAAAACCTGTTGTTTCTTGCTGGTGAGGTCCACCGAATGCACCTTCCTGTGATGGTGTGACAGCAATACCGCACTGCTCCTGAATTGAGAGCAGAGTTGTCATTCTCATGTAGGCTGTGCCTGCTTGCACTACAGCCTACATGAGAATGGCAAACTCTGAGATGAAAACTCTGGATGAAAAAAATGTTGCAGGGGGCATGACTGTCAGCATTGTCACTGCTGATTCACAAGCTTGTAACTTGTCAGCACCTGACCACACCTAGTCCTGCCCAATGGTTTCTGGATTGACAGCACTACCTGTGTTGCTGAAACCCTCCTACTGTGAGCTGCAGTGTCTGTGAGTGTCTTTAAAGAAAATAAAGAAAGTTTTTTGTTCATCACATGGTATAGATGATTTGGTACATGTTTAAACTGTCATAAGGCAGCCATTAGTTGTAATTTAAATAATCAGGTTACCATCCTGTACTGAACCACAGAGCCTTACATTTATACGGCATTGCTTTTCTTCTTTCTTTTCCTCAGGGTCTTGACACCTCTTTTCTGGCTCATGCACTTTATGAAGATTTCCGTACTCAACAGGACTCAGTGGAACATCTAAAAAAAAAACAATAAGGTTTACAGAGAATGATACAAAATAATGCATGTTGTGTTTTCTCCATAAAAAAAAATCTGAATTTCACTTACTATCTGATTGCAATTCGTTTAATGCGCCATCAAAATTACCACAGAGACCACAGGTCTGGTTGGCAAATTTTGAACTCAGTTCCACCTAAAGAAAAACAAATAAACAAATAAACCCATTGACTAAAGAAGGGAATACTGTCAAAGAACGCTTTGTACGAAAAAAACTCCACTATAGGAAACAAGACACTTTCCTTTCATAAACAATATACCCAGTTTTATATTAACATGTAAGAAAAGGGAATTACACATGAGAGAATGTATTTCAATAAAAACAATTCACATTGAAAAAACTATTTTTAATTACCGTAAGGGAATCTTCTTCATTCCACACCAGTTCCAAACCAATTTTAGAGGCAATTCTTAAATAGGTCCCAGTCTTTGAGATTTGAATTCCGCCTATACTGAATGGCAGGGAGTCCACACTGTGAGATAATGATATGGATTAATAGTCCGCAAATACCTTTGCTGAAGCCCACTTGTACCTTCTTGCAAATCAATAGTCAGGGTTGATCAAAGAGTAAGGCAAGCCATACAGGTTAAGATTTTTCTTAAAGTAGTATTAAACTCTCAAACGTTTTTCAATAATGAACTAGATCAAACAAATATATATTTATATTACCTAGCAAAGTGTTTACATTTTTGCCCAAACATTTACTGTCATCATGTTTCCCAACAGTTGCCTCCAACTCTCTCAGCTCAGCTTCCCTAAACTTCCTGTACTGTAAAAGGGACAGCACAGGCACCAGCAGCTGTCCATCTATTAGCTTGGAGAAGGGAGGAGGGAGAAAGGAGGATGGAGGAGCAGGGAAGAGGCTTGTTTTGCTGTGCCTATGTGTCTCCATATGCAGACACACACAGCTTACAAGCACACACAAGGTTGACTCCATAGCAGCCTGCAAGTGAAAGGAGCCACCATAAAACAGAAAGTCAGGACCAGTGCACAGAGGACCAGCTGATTCTGCAGGAAACTAAAACTATTAAATATCAAGGAGTAGCATTCATTGTAAGTGATCTCATTAACATTTGAAATAGCTTATAACCCTTTTGACGTAATATTTGATTTTAATATCACTTTAAAATCAGTAGATTCCCCTACCTACGCTAAATGGCATAAATTGAGGAGTATCCCCACTGACTATTCTGACAGCCGCTGCTCCTCTGGTCACTGTTCAGCCGAAAATGTTTCACCCAGCTGCAATGATTTTCAAATCAAAGTTTGCCATGCCAGGTAATATCGGACAGAGCCACCCACGGCTCAGACTTCAGCTGATTCAGCAAAAATCAGACAATATTATTATTACATAGTATTTATTATTATTACATAGTATTTATATAGTGCCAACAGTTTGCACAGCGCTTTACAATATAAGAAAACAGCGCTTTACAATATTCGATCCAAGTAGGGGCAGCATAAGTATTAATGGTCTTAAGGGTGTTGATTTATACTTCATTAAATGTATTTCATTTTTTGCCAACTCTTATGTCAGGAAGGAAGGACACTGAATAAAAAGACTGTTGCTCCCAGTGAGAGTAGCAGGCTCCGTACAGTAGTCCGACATACCTTCCCTCCTTCTTTGTCATTACTAAAGCACTCTAAGTAGGATCGAGTCTCCTTAGCAAGTGTTGCTGATTGCTGTACTGTAGTGATGACAAGGCAGTGGGCATGTTGGACTGCTGTACAGAGACTGCTGTGCCCTTCTCCCTGGCGTAGGACTTCTGCTAGAGCTAGGGAAACATTAAGAAAATAAACGACAGTGCTGTAGAGATGACAAGGAAGACGGGGTGGCTTGTCAGACCACTGTACGGAGACCGCTGCTCTCACACAGGGAGCAGAGGTCCTTTGTTACAGCCTCCTACCCGGCATAAGGCCTGGGGAACCAATAAGAAAATAAACAACTGTGAGCCTGTTAATGTTTACTCTTTTATCCACACTCACTTAATTTCCGTCATTTTTTTGAAAGGTACAGATGGGACAAAATGTGTAACAATCCAAATTGGGTAACTTATAGCTGTTGTCTGCATCTATGCTTGGTGAGGTGCTTGAGCGGGTGGGTATGTAGGATTTTTGACAAGTGTGCCCATGGGGGCAAAGAAGGGTGGCTTAGTGCACTTACCCTGAAAGTATGTTTGTCCTGTAATCTGTTCTGTGTTATACACTGCAGCAATAATCCAGAAAGCACCTCTCAGGTTTCCTGGGAGTGTAACATCTGATTATAGTGCTGTGCAAAATTTTTCCTCCCCACTTCCTGTATCACCATTTCCTTCTATATTTTAAAGGCATTTTTAGGTCTGATTGATGGCTGCAAGAAATGTCTTAGTACTAAAACTTGTTTTGTATCAAGATATCTTTACCCCTGTATGCATCGTTGGAAAGTACCTTGAAATGCAACAATTGTGAATAACTTACTGCTCATCATTTACGGTGACATTTTTTTCCTCCAATTCAACAGCATGGCCTTCCAGCTTTATGCTAATATGAACGATGACAGGGTTGTTTTTAAGAACTTCACGTTTAATTCTGATATCAAATTCCTCATAGTCGGTTTGGCAGTGAGAAAGAAAACGGTATTGGCAGCGACCCGGAAAATGGAAGATGTCTCCATCAAAGGTCTTGAAATGATGGTTCCCAAAGGTGCTGCAAATCCTCATGTTGTGAGAGGGATTTTGACCTGCAGATTCATGCAAATGATCATTTATTATACTATACCCTAAACAATAACTACAGGCAAGTAGAATTAAAGCTGAACTCCAGGCAAACAGCTAAATTAAACAGATGAAGTACATATGTAAGAGCTGTTTCACCTGCCAAAGAATTTGTATTTCTGCCCATTGAGTTTTAAGATTTGTACAGCTCTGTCTGGCAGACATGCCATGGAGACCTGAGACCAAAAGATGATTATATAAGGGATTTGTGCAGGGGCGTAACTAGAAATCACAGGGCCCCATAGCAAAATTGTGTATGGGGCCCTGTGATTTCTAGTTACGCTCACCTGATAACCCAAACAGCCCACTTGAGGGTGACCCTTCAGAGCCCACCATATACTCTCTAAGGTGGGCTCTGGAGGGTCTCAGGTGGGCGGTCAAGCCCTCTTACGTGTCAGCCCCGTTCCTCTGTCCGCCTCCTTCTCCTCCACTTTTGCTTGATGGCCCCGCCTCCTCCGTCACTGGGCCCCACCTCCTCCATCACTGCCGACGACGAGCCCAGCCACCTCCTCTGAAGCTGCTGGCTCAGCAGCGGCTGTGAGGAGGAAAGCGCCGCGGCACACATCACTGACAGGTTGTCAGTGATGTAAATAGCAGCGCATCCTCCTCACAGCTGCCAGTGACAGCCAGCAGCCTGAGATGCCATAGTGGCCCACACGGCATCAGGGGGATGTCCTGACCGGGCCCCCCTGTGCCCACGGGCCCCATAGAGGCCGCCTGGGTAGCTATGGCAATTGTTCCGTCACTGGATTTGTGTCCGTGATAATGTTTTTGTTCACAGATTTACAGGAGCAAAGCTAAGCACTGTTTTCTGGATTTATGTTTCCCAGTGATCCCTTGCAATCCTTCAAGAAAATACATTTACATAGAGTTCAGCTTTATATCTGTCAAGACTCCATGAGAACTTGTGCATCATCATCACTTGCCATATGTGAAAAAATAACAAGAGCACATGTTTAATTTCTTCCAATATGAGTTCTTACCTAGGTAGACAGGGGAAGGTAACGTAATGAGGTTAACCTTCGGTTTTCCATCTGTAAATTGAAATACATCCAGTGATCAGTACATGGAAATAACATTTTTAAAAATTGTTACTTTTGTATACAGTACATTACTTAATTTTTTTAAATAATCTCATGATATTCCTCCCACACTACATTACCCAAAACCTTACAGCACATGTATTTACTTTTTCATAGCTTGTGTTACAGAATTACTCTCATGCTGATGAAAAAAAAAACTTATTTGAAGGACAATCTGCAATGCCAGCAAATATTTTCAGGTCTATTCACAAAAGGGTGAAGAGTTTGGAGAAGGCAGGCGAAGTGAACAATCTAGGACAACATAGCTGAACTGGAAAGTGAGCTGAATTGGAAAATGTTTCCAAACCAGCTATGTTGTCCTAGATTGTTCACTTCTCCCGCCTTCTCCAAACTCTTCACCCTATTGTGAATTGACCTGCTTATGTGATGGTCACTGTATAAAACACCTATATAAAGCTAAAATGTTTGACACCTACAAGCTATACTCTGTAATCCCTTGTTAGTGTAAATATGGAGTGTATGTTTCCATAAAATAAACCACCACCCAGCCCTCCATAGTCATGTAGTTTATCAGCACCAGTGGTGTGCAATCTTTAGTTTTCTCACCTGACTGCTGCTGTGTTTCTTGTTCATCGTTTTCCGTTTGCTCTTGTTCTCCTGTTTAGGAAAGATGCATTTAAAAATGGGGTAAGAGCAAGTAGACAAACTTATTTTCTGGTTCAGCCATCCAAATTTTCAAACCAAATATGTGACCTCTCCTACCCTGTCCATTCTATTCAATAGCCATTGGTTGACTTACCAAAGCAGTAAAAAAAAATGCTGACTTAACTTAGTGAATAAAGTGATCCTGTGTTCAGTTAAGTAGGGTATACATAGTTTGAATTTTGAATGAACAAAAAGGATTTCGGAATGTTCATTCAACTTTAAAATAGTTGATGGGGTAAAACCGTTGACCGATTTTGACTGTAGTGATGAAGAAATTAGAAGGAACATGTTGGAAAATATTGCTCCATCAAATGAAGTTCTAACAGTGAATGTGGTTTTCGTTTGGGAAGCTCCATTCCATCCAAAATCAAATGTTAAATAGAAACGGAAATCAAACAAATTTTCGAACGACAATCATCATGTCTCTGATGGCATTATCAAACCTTCCTACAGGATTTTTTGCATGAACATTCCTTCAAAAATCTACCCATGTATATCCTACTGTTATACCCAATCACGTGCAAGGGAAATAAAAGTGTATGTAAAACGTTTTTTTTTTTTATATAGAGTAGACAATGGTTAAAAAACCCATTAGGTTTTTTTTTATTGCCATATGTGCTCCATTGGGGAAATTTCCCTTAACTTTTTGCTTATAGACACAATAGTAAGTGTGGGGAAATCTCTAGAAAGTGTGGGAAAATCTTTTTCTTTATTAAGTTATGTTATAAAAACATCTATTCTTACCCATATTTTTAGTAAAATATAAAAGACGAGGTCACGTCGGGTAAATAGACACCAAACATGTCAAGCCTTAAAATGAGTGTTCTCACTCCGACGTTCACAGTGATATGTAACATGTGTGGCACAATAGGCGCAATCGTAGGTGAGATGCTGTTGGAGGTTTTCAGTCATTTTCTGTCTGCTGAAACTATTGTCACCGGGACAGTATGTAAGGGGAAATCAAATCTTTTAATGGAGCCCCAGATAGCAGTAAAAACCCAACAGGGTTCCATTCCTTCCCCACAAAATAATAAAAGAAAGTTTGGACCTAGGCTATAAAGATATACAAAAGCAGGTAAAAAACAAACTGTGTGTTTACCAACCTGGTTCATAATCTTGTACATTGATTGCCCCATATTCTTGATCAACAGAATCCCAATCTTCATCTAAGAGGAAAAAGTAGATTATCCCATGGTAAAATGTTAGTGTTCGTAGCAAGTAGTAAGTTCACACCTCTAGATGGTAAAGGGAAGCACTAGTCCTTTTATTTCCTAATGATATACACGTGAAAGCGATAAACTTAATTTAAATACTTTTATCAACGTGCAATAATATTTTTATACTTTTTTCTATGTACTGTTAATTTTATATATTTATTGTATATGGGTGTCATATAGTTGAGCATTACATATACAAACTCTTGTTACAGCTTAGTAGTGCTATACAATGGTTGCGCATTGATTGTCAACCAGTGGGGTCTGAGTCACTGAGAACAACAGAGTCTCTGTGCAGCTAAGATCTTTGATTTTGTCTTCCTTTTTGCCAGGGAAGCTGAATGAATGCAGACAAACTCAGATAGCCACTAAAAAGGAAACAACAAATATGCATGTGCAATACAATAATATAATAGAAGAATATAAAATTGTATATATATGACAATATGTAAAATTGTTTATATGACACTATGGGGTCTATTCACTAAGCTGCCGAAGGATCTAGCCGTAGTTTCGGCTGATCCTTTGGCTAGCTTTGGCCCCAGGACCCCTTCGGTTCAGTAGAACTGAAATGCTGCTGTACGGGTTATTCAGTATAGCCCGTACAGCTTCCGAAGTCGGCGACAGCCTGCTTCTGACAGCTGGGCGGAGCCAGCCATCATCTCAAGGCTGGCTCCGGCCACTTTCAGAGAGATCAGCGTCCCTGGTTACCAGCTAACCAGGGATGCTGTCATTACACACTGAGAGCGGCCTCTCCGTGTTCTCAGTGTGTAATGACAGATGGCATTCCTGGTTACCTGGTAACCAGGAACGCCATCTGTCATTCCTCCCCTGGATGCTCTGGGAGTCTACTGGCTCCCGGCCTCCCGGGAGAAAAACACTATCTCCCAGAAAGGTTCACCCTACTCGATCGAGCAGAGTAAACCTTTCCCTGCTCGTTTTTCTTTTTTTCTTCTGACATCGGAGCCGTTGGCTGCCGTCAGAAGAAAAAAAAATCACTATAGAAATGCATAGCTAGATTCCTATTGGCTATTTTGATTTGCAATAGCTAATAGCAAACTAGCTATTGCACACACCCACTGCTGCTGTCAATCAGCAGAGGGGGATCTGCAGTTCTCCATCAGGTCATCATCTCTGCAGGGAGATGATCGAGAAGTGAGCGAGCGACAGTATGTGTTCGGATGAGTGAGGAGGATGAGTGATTTTCATCAAGTATTATAGTAAAACATATTTATCTGAAAAATGATGCAAGGAACACTTACAGAATAATTGGACACTCAAATACTTTTGTTATGATTGCCAAGACACAAAAAATTCCAATCATGTAAATTATGCCATTTAAATTCACACATTAGCACCATAGGAATACAGCTACGAACAGTTCCAGCTAACAAAGGTACAAAAGGGCAATTACAGTATTCACATAGGGTTATATTCTGCTCATAATATTCATAATAACACCTGTTATTATGTTGCAAAAAAGATTGTCGTACCTGCAAGTCTTTTCTTTTGCTGATCAGCAGAAGCTAAAAGAGATTTTTTTTAAAAATTGCATTGTAGTTAGCTTTTTTAATCATATGTATAATATTGTACAATACTGTTGACAGAGTATGAGCTGTCTGCAGGATACTTTTTTATGCATGCAGTTATAAATATATACAAAAAATATCTGTTTTATTATTACAAATAAAAAATATAATGAGAACAATTTATCAATTTGGTGGCATCATTAATGTTTTTTAAACTGTTGCATTCCTGATTTCTACTGAATATATCAACATATTTATTATGCTAGTTTATTTTTCATTCTTAAATGCGTTCATAAGGAGAATTGTCTCAAATTGTTTTTCAAAATTGTACTGGTCTCTATTCTCTCTTTAAACTGCCGCAAGTTTGTGGGGAACCTCCAGGTTGACAGCTGAACAGCCCCGAAGTGATTAACTGACTTGAGTGAATGAAGCTGAGTTATTTTTGCGCTACTTTAGGAAGTGCTTAGGAGTAGTGATGAGCCGAACACCCCCGTGTTCGGTTCTAACTCGAACTTTCGAACATGGAAAAAGTTCTAACTCGAACTTAGAACTCAATGCAAGTCTATGGGGGTAGAACTCAGAAAATTAAAGGTCCCCATTTTGAAGCCTTATATGCAATTTATTGGCCATAAAAAGTGTATGGGGATCCGGGTAGTGCCCTGAATGACAGGAATCAATGAAATTTAAAACAAAAAAAAACCCAAAAAATATTTTTTAAAGGAACAGTGATTTTTACATGATTTACAGGGTAAGAGTAAAAATGAAAAATTCCTTCAAAAAAGCTCATCCCTACTTAGGAGGACTTCTAGAATGTGCAACAGTTTGGTTTGGAGGGTTTTTAATGTCACAATTGCTACATGCTAATACTTTGCAGATACGAAATTGTACGAAATGACACAAAACATATGCAGTGTTTTCACAAACATGAATATATTGCAAGGCACAAAACAGAGAAAACTTTGCAGTTAGTTAAAGGAGAACTATGAGATGAGTGATTTCCACTCACCTCATAGTTCTGGCCGACCTGTGACAATGAGACTGTCACAATAGTTCTCCTTTAATATGACATACTGTTTTTTGTCGCAAACATGTTCATAAATGTCCCCAATGAATCATAAATACATTAGCCCGAGTTTCTAAATATTTGTAAGGTAAATATGTGTAGATTACAAGTATTTAAGTAACATATAAAAAATAGTGAGCTTGATAAAAAGCAGGGACACACAGTAGCAGTAGTAGAGAAAAAGTTCCACAGGTACTCCAAAGTCTTCAAACAGGAGCAAACTCTTAAGGTGCCCATGCACCTGCCAATTATCGTACGATTATCGTATCGTTTCTACTGTACGGTCGTACGTCTTTTGTCTTCCGAGCACGCTGGAAAACCTGCCGAATATCCTAAGATTTTCGGCGGGTTAGTAGCGTGCTCGGAAGACAAATGCCGAACGGGCCAGTGTGCGTAAGTGCACCTGCCCGCTCAGCATTGGAATCATCGGTAGCCCTCCACTCAGCAGGGCGGCCTTGCCATGATCTCAAATACGATCTGCCTTTCCAAGATGGGCAGATCATATGAGATTTTAATTACCTTACAACCATCGCACAACGAAAGTCGTGCGATGGTTGTAAGCTATATGGCCAGCTTTACTAGGTTATTCACAAAAGGGTGAAGAGTTTGGAGAAGGCAGGAGAAGTGAACAATCTAGGCCAAAATAGCTGATTTGGAAAAATTGTCCAATTCAGCTCACTTTCCAGTGCAGCTATGTTGTCCTAGATTGTTCACTTCCCCTGCCTTCTCCAAACTCTTCACACTTTTGTGAATAGCCCTGTTAAAGTCTAGGTTTTATTATACCGACATTTCGTCGGGCTACAGCCCACCTTTCTCAAATACACCACACTCTACTACTTTACTAACCTTATTCTTTTGGCTTTGAAATTACAAATTATAGTAAAATGTAGAGCCAATGATAGACTTAGCAAAGTTTTGAGGTTTTTCTAGAGGACAATAGTCAACTGCAACATGCAGATGTTTAATACTGGACAGTTTATTAGTTTAAAACCGGGAATTATTTACATATTATTTGGTAAAAGGGAAACGCTTGTCAAAACGTTTGTTACATTTTGGATAGACTAGAAACAGGTGAGGACCTCTTTTGGGTTTTCATTGTTGTCTATCTCCCTTTTGAGAAGATTGTCCAGAACACAGGACAATCAAGGAAAAAAAAACAAGGAAACAATTATTACTCTTCCCTATTCTATAAAAAAAAGTTTTGGCTTACGTTTTATTTTGACGAGAGCTAAATCCTTCATTATTAGCTTATAGTAATCCATTGCATATTTACCTAATACTTAGAGAAATATTCATAACTTGCTAATCCAGCCAATGTTTATATAGGAAGGAAATAGACATCATTTAGTAATAATAATCCAGAGACTTGACTAGAGAAAATACAGAAAACCAGATATCTTGTTTGGCTTGCTTAACTAAAAATGTAATTATTGTGCCTATCCTGACTTCCTGTACATCTAGCCCTGACATTTCAGTGTAACATGTATCAAGGCATACAAAAAGGCCAAACCTAGGTGGCAGCATGCATTGACTAAATGCCCCTTTTTCTCTTTTGCCCATATTAGTCTTGAATTTTTCTACTGAAACTCTTTAAGTATAGGAAAGGGGAGTAGGAAGATGATGAAAAAAATGTGACCATGACCTACAACTACAGCCTGAAAACAGCCCACTTGGATTCTGGAGGTAAGAAAAGCTTCAGTGTGTGCTTATTTCACTAAACTAGACATGAGTGAATCCATTTGCCCAGACCAATGTCTGATTCGGGTCTGATCCAGGTCAGGCACATTAGAGTAAAGTCAATATCTAGGAATTTATGCTAAATTGCTAGGTGAACCAATCAGTTTATTATTTATGAATGAATGTGAACCTGTAAAGGGGTCTTTTGGTCCCTATCTGTTTATTAAAGCTCTGCAAGGGTTTAATTGTGGAAGCAGTTGCACATATTTACTCCATAATCTAATTTTGCACACTGTAAAAAAAAATCAATTATTGGTTATTTTCTGCTAGAAAATGACACGATTTAGCTAAATAAGAGACATTCAAATGTATTTTTTAATTAAGAAAAGGTCAGTGGATAGGCATCTGACATTCCGCTGCAGTAGACCAGAATAAGAGCTGCTGCGGATATGTGCACCTCCAGGTACCCTCACCTTTTAAACACTTTAACATGTATGACAATGTCTTCTATTCATAGATATTCCTGTTGCCTGTCTTGTTAACTTTTCTCCGAAGTAAATGGTGGTGACACAACTTTTATACAGGCATTAGTAGCTCTCACAGCTGGGATGGGAATCAACCAGCGGAATGTCAAAAAATCCACACAAACTGTAATGTATAACCACCAAATGCACCTAGCATGTGACCAATATGATTATAGTCATGTAAAATGAAATTGAATTACTCTTTATAGCTTACTGCACCTTATCCATCACTCTTTGCACTGCTCTGTATGATTCTTAATAAATACAAGTAGCTCATGACATGAACAAGCTTGAGGACCCCTGCCTTACCCAATTAGACTTGCTCTCTAACCCTATATATTCTGCAGTAATTCCTCTTTCTAGGTTTTACTGTCAAGGAAATGGCTTATCCCTAAAGTGACACTAAACTCAGGAGTTAAATCTTACAAATACATTAAAGAAGAACTCAGAGGGAATTTTGTATTAACCCTTGCAGTGGGGCAACCCCCACCCCCGCACTGCTCATTTTGGTCTACGGAGGAAATTAACAAAACTAGTCTTAAAGGAGAACTATGAGGTGAGGGATTTACACTTATCCTCATAGTTAGAGCTGATGTGTGACATTGAAACTTGATTGGGAAGTGAGTGAACACATACCGTCGCTTGCTCACTTCCCGATCATCTCCCTGCAGAGAGCGGAGACTGTCAGTAACCCCTCCCCGCAGGAATTCCCCTCCCCTCTCTGATCCTCCAGCACTGACTGGAGGAACGGATGGGGGAGAGGACAGGCACAGCTGGCTCTGCTACTAGTTTAGCTCTTGACAGTATTGTCGGGATCTGTACCGGCTGTGGCGCTACTGAGCTTTGTCCTCCCGTGACCCCAAAGAGAACTATGGAATAAAAAGGTTACCCTATAGTTCTCTTTTAACTTATCCTCTGAGCTGGCTGGCTGTTAGACCGGTCCTTGGAGCCTTTCTCCCCCTCCACTGCAGCGGTCTTAAGTCCATAAGTTATCACATTCTATACACCGTGTATAGAATGTGAGGAGGCCTAGGGATATACCATCACTGCAGGGGAGGAGAAGACAGGCCTCAGAAAGCACTGTGACAGCTCGCCAGTTACAAAGATCGGATGAGTATAGCTTTGTTATTTTCCTCCCTAGACCAAAACGAGCACTTAACCCTTGCAGTATGGGGGTAACCCCCACTGGAAGGGTTAATCAAAAATTCCCCCGGGTTTCTGCTTCTAAGTACCTTAACTGTTAACACAAATGTAAATTTAACTTAAAAAATTTGTATATGTAAATGCTGTAGATCCTCAAATCATCTCTGAATTGGTGCTGACACTGCCCTTGCTTCTGGAGGGTGGCTACTTTTGTTCCCCATGATCCTGTGTGTTGTAAAGTAGCCACCACTCCAAGTTTACGCCCATGTTGGACTACAATCTCAATACAAATTAGTGAATTAAACGTGAAACTGTAGTCCATCAAGGGAGTGAGCTTGGAGCGGTGGCTACTTTACAATGCACACAGGGACCAGGGGGCACAAAAGCAGTCACCCTCCAGAAGAAGGGACAGTTTTAGTATAAATTCAGAGATGGGCAAGGGCAGAGTTTATTGTCACTTTAAATAGTTAACAGGCAAGTTTAACATTGTCCCCATTTAGTGCATTTATAATGTTACTCTACAAACGAGTTAAAACTCAGATGAACCCTCTTAATGTATGGCTCCAATGCAGTCAGGCTACATAAACATGTATTAAGTATATGCACTGCGCATCAATCACTTATAACATCAAGTGTGCTCTACTAAAAGGTATAAAGGGTTAATACCTTTTAGCACAGCACACTTGATGGTGATTGATGCACAGTGCAATCACATGATACATACTCTTAAGGTGGCCATACACTTTACAACCATCGCAAGACCTTAGTCTTGCGATGGTTGTAAAGTAATTAAAAAAACGTACGATCTGCCCATCTTGGACAGGCAGATTGTACTTGCTATCATCGCAAGCCCGACCCCCCGACCGTAATGCGTGCACACACCGGCCCGTGCGGCATTGATCTTACGATCATGCTAAAAAGCAGCCGAAAATCGTACGATTCTTGGCTGGTTTTCTAGCATGCTCCTTAGACAAAAGACGTGCGACCGTACAGTAAAAACGGTCACACGTCTTCCATACACTTTGCGATTATCGTACGATCGCGGGATTTCCCATGATTATCGTGCGATAATCGCACAGTGTATGGGCACCTTAAGGTTTAATACCTTTTAGCACTTGATACGTGCTCTATGGGTTAATTCCTTTTAGCACAGCACAATTGATATTATAGGTGGCTGATGCACAGTGCATATACTTGATGCATATTTAAGGGTTAATGCCTTTTAGCACAGCTGCGCAATCCATAGGAGGTTTGTTATCCTAAAGCGCAGATCATTATTGGATTAATTAAGGCTACATAAACAGTAAAAAATATGCCTCCTTTTCATTAGCTGGCAGCATATTCCAGAGTCAGATCTCAGCTCTCACACACAATCTCTGTTGCAGTCCAACAAACTCTACTGAACACTGCTCTAATCAACAATTGTATTGCTCTGTGAACAGAGCTGTTGATTAGAGCAGTGTTCAGGGATGTGTGTTGCAGAGCTGGGCTGCTGAGAATTTCCTGGTGCTATCAGCACAAGTTTTTTAAGCCATGTTGTATCAGATAGTAAAATAAACTATGCTGAATTAGGCTTTAAGATTTTTCAGCTGTGTAATAAACCGTTCAATCCTTTGAGCATATCTTATAATAAAAGTAAACAAAAAATGAAGGAACACAACTACCCAATCACAGTAATTAGTCCATACATGTACATTATATAAAATGCCTTAAAATGTCTAACGTAGAGTATACATTATTATTTTTCAATTATTGATCATAGATTAGCGCTGCGTAAATTGTCGGCGCTATATATAAATACCTGTAATAATAATAGTTAATTTCCATTTACAAATTGCAACTCACCTTGTGCCTGGACACAGGCAAGAAATACCAGAAGACCTCCTATACATAATAATAGGCCCCTATAGGTCCCCATGTTGTGTGAAGTTCGGTTACTGGTCACCGAACTGGGGATTGATAGGAGGAACGGTTGTTGGAAGTATGGATGGCCCTTTTATAGCGCAAGTTTTGGGTATGGGCAAGTAATTCCACTGGACTGAGAAGAGGTGGAGTCAGTGGGATAGATATTGGCACTGCCAACATGCAGGATGTACAATTGTAGCAAGGCTAATAAGGGCAGAGGATGTCCAAGGATGTTTGTATTATGGGAGTAGGTATTTTGTTTACTTATGAAAGACATTTTAACATACTTAATCTTTCGCTAAAGAAAAAAATATATATGCTGTACTTCCCTGTAATATAATTTATTCATTTGTCACCCCTAATTTGTAACTGGTCACTATAAAATATGGATACCAGTGGGGTTGATTTAGTAAAGGAAAATAGACTGTTTACCTAAGCAAATGTTCAAACTAAAAGAACAGTAAATGAATAAGATAAAATTATGTTCACTTTGATTATCCAATCATGTGCAAAGAAAATTCAAAAGCCGGATTTTTGCTTGCACATGATTGGACGACTGAAGTGAACTCAGTTTTACCATATTCACTAAGCTAAATGAACATTTACTTTGCTGAGTGAACAGTGTGTATTCCTTTAATAAATCAACCTCTGTGTATTTACTTTCCTGGTATATACAGAATACAGAAAAGCTGGAATCTGCTTAAATGACCATTCACAAGCAAAGCTTTCATCACTGAACAGGGATGCAAGGAGAAATTGTCGTGCAGTGATGTCTGTGTAAATTACAATCATTGCAAAACATTTATTAATTATACTCCAAAGACATGCTGGTAGGTTAATCGGCTCCAGTCTAAATTAGCCCTGTATGTATGTATGTATGTGATGTAGGGACCTTAGATTGTAAGCTCCTTGAGGACAGGGACTGATGTGAATGTGAACTGTGTAAAGCGATGTGTTAATAGTGGGCGCTATATAAATACCTGTAATAAAAAAACACTTACTATTTACTTACGTTTGCATTTCATAATAGTAAGGTCTAGAGCAGAATAAGCAAAGCGATAGGCAGAGAGACTACATGACAAGGTTTAAAGGGACGAGGGATGGAAAAGGTTAAGGAGAAAAGGAAAGAAGTGGGGTAGGTACTTACAGGAGTGGTGGAGTGGAGCAAACAAGAGGGGCTTCAGAGGTGGAGCAGTGGGTGGTATCCAGTATCGCACAGTCGGAGAAAGTCGATATTCGTTAGTTGATCAAATACAGTGAGGGGAATTTATCAAAACTGGAGCAGAAAAAATCTAGATTGGCTGCATGGCAACCAATCAGCATGTCTCTTTCATTTTCAAATCTTAACTGAACAAACTGAAGAGAGAAGCTGATTGGTTGCCATGCACTGCTGCTCCAGATTTTGTCTGCTTCAGTTTTGATAAATTCCCTTCAGTATCTCTGATTTACTTGTGGTGTTTTGCTATCACTAATCATGTTCACTTACCATATTAAATTAAATAATCAACATAACGTATCATGTTAGTACTCAGCAGCTGAAACCTGATGCAGTATACTTTGGCACGGAATTTTTAAAGCTGAGAATAAACATGAATTTGACTGTAAGCACCCACATCCCCTCAGCTATCACCAATCTAACATTTATCATGATTGTCACACTATTACTATTATTATACAGGATTTAGGCTTCGTTCACACCTGACCGTTTTGTAGCGCGTTCTATGCTCGACGAACGCTCTACAAAACGGTCAAAAATATAAATTGCATTGTAGTCAATGGCCTCGTTCCCACCTTGCCGTATTTCCACCCGTCCCTAACGCCCTACAAAACGGCCCACGCCTGAAAAGGTCCAGGTACTACTTTGGACCGTTTTGTAGGGCGTTTTCCATTGGGATACAGCCAAGTAGCCTTCGGAATCGCGCGACGGTCGCGCGACTTTTTTACCGCGACAGACGGGCATATTACAATACGCCTATGTGTGAATGGGGCCTTATATAGTGCCAACAGTTTGCGCAGCGCTTTACAATATAAGGAAGACGTTACAATACAATTCACAACACGATGGTAAGGAGGGCCCTGACCGTGCTGCCTCTCTCAACTTGCTTTTAAAGGTGAAAACTCCAGGGCATTTAAATTGCAATGTTTACTCCAGGTCAGTCACTCACATGATAGTAAAGCAAGAATAAGGATGACAGCTCCAGAGTTTCAAAACAGGTAAGCAATGGCAGCTCCCATGTGTCTATCCAGACAACTTGGTTTTAACACTTGACTTTCTAAAATTAACCATAACACAAATTTAAGGCAATACTTACCTCTTCCTAACCTCATCCCTTAATGTAACCCCACAACTCCTAACTCTGAGGCTAATTCTTCCTTAACCTTAAACCTCTCTTAACAAAGTTAAAAGCAAAAATTAAACTTCAAAGTAAACTCAAATCAGCAGCACAAAACTAATGATATGCAGATTGTTGATCCAAAGGTAGGTGGAGACCTGCTGTAAACTGCATATCTTTAAGTGCACCTGTGCCTAGACTATGAACATTACAGTGTTTACATATTCTTGACAAGCAGCAAAATAGCTTTAAAACAAGCCCTTACTGACATTTCTAGCTGCTTGTACTGTTACATAATTCCTTCTTAAAGATCATACCAAAGACTCTAAAGTTGAGGTTTCGGTTGGTTTTTAGCAATTTATTGTGTGTGTTTACATTAGAGGACCGGTCAGGCCTGCCAGGTATCTGTTGTAATAGAAAGTCATAGAAAAAAGAGCTAATTGTTCAGTGTATCTGTCATTAGTCTATCTATGACATTAGCTCCATGGAGTTTGCATTTTCTCTCCTGTGCTTGCATGGGTTTACTCCAGGTACTTCAGTTTCTTCCCACACTTCAAAGACACGCTGGAAGGTTACTTGGGCCTAGTATGTGTGGGGGTGTGTGACATAGGAACCTTAGATCTGCACTATATAAATAAATCTAAAAAATTAATAACAAATAAATAAAGGTTTGTTTTAAAGTGATTTTACTGTTCGCTCAGAATATGTAAATAGTGTACACAGTCTGGGCACAGGGTCACTTGAAGTCACACTCAGAGATAATGATCAGAATTTAAAAAAATGCAAACAAAAGAAGAAAAAAAAACAGCGTGGGGCCCCCCTCCCAAACCATACCAGACCCTTTAGGTCCAGTAGGAATGTAAGGAGGGATCCCCAGTTAAAAAAAAATTAAAAAGTGTGTGAGGTTCCCCCTAAAAGTCATGCCAGGCCATTTAGGTCTGGTAGGAATTTTAAGGGAGAGCCCCACCATGAAAAAAACAGGTAAAAAAAACGTAGGGCCTAAAATTCCCAATCAGACCCTTAATCTGAACACTGGCCTGGCAGGGCAGGAAAGGGGGGACGAGTGTTTTGGCTGCTTTGTGGGCTATTGTGAATAGTCCGTACAGCAGCCCTTAGGCTCAGCTGAACCTAAGGGCTCCAGAAGCCGAAGTGAGCCGAAGGATTAGACAAAGCTTCGGCTTAATCCTTTGGCTCAATAGTGAATAACCCCCTGTGTAACTGCAGGACCTGCAGCTTGTGTCATGGCAAACTGTGTCAGTCGTCTGGTGCCCCTGTTGCCATGGCGCCCTGTGAGGCTGCACCGCTCACAAACCCAAAGGCCGTCACTAGGCACACACACTAGCAAGTGAAACAAACTTACAGTATTTTAGGTTTACAGAGTATTGACTAAGCATCCCATGACACATTGCTTCTTATACAGCTTTCAGTTATAGTTTAGGATTGTAAAAAAAAACTATAATATTCCTATGTTATAAAACATTTTAAACACATGTCTAGATCATATGGTCTGGGTAAAAAACAGGATATATAGAATATGGAAATATGGCATTAGGTTCTGTTCATATCAACATCGAAGGAGTGTGCCTGATAAGTGTACCTGATGCTAATCTACAGCCTTCAGACCTCTTATCAGTGCTGGCTGGATTTATTGTGGCATGTTGCCCAAGGCATGGGCTTCGTGCCACACATGATGAAGAGTAGTGTTTGCTCAAATTCACTTTATTTTGTTTAGCGGTATATACGATAATATTTGTAGCCCTCTCCTGAGGAAGCGGTTTGTACCGCAAGTTATCTTCTCAAACAAGAAGACTTGTAAAGTATGTTGCAACGATGGACGATATTTCTATTATGTCTCAAGGATGCTAATGGTATATTGCACCTATCAAAAAGCTGACAGTAATGATAAATGTGTGACAGGGAAAAAGGTGTAGCTACATCTCTTTATGTTTTTATATATGTATATTATGCCAATGATATATTGGATATTGTAAGGAATTAAATAAAATATTTTTGCCATTTTATATTGGTACATGTCTAGTTTAATACTGAGATACCTAAAAAGTCTAACAAGTATTTACTGTTTATCTTTTAGTGCTTGGTCAAAACAATAATGTGGTACTCCAGCTCTGCAAAATGCAAAGCTGTAGAGACAACATTATATGTCTCAGAGGATATGGTCACAACTAAATAGACACTAAATAAAAGGTATGCTCTGTGCCTCAAAGCTTATGCTAAACCTGCTACCTTATTGATGTTTATTGGCTAATTAACTAAATGTTCACACATATAAAGTGTTTCTGGATGGGTTCAACATGGTATGGGAGGAATACCTGCCAGGGCTAGCTTTAGTACCTAATTAAAGTAGAGATACTGTAAAACCTGCAGTTTTCTGTGTCATTTATTATGGGTATTTATATAGCGCCAACAATTTGCTCAGCTCTTTACATTCACCTCAGTCCCTGCCCTTAATGAGCTTGCAATCTAAAGGTCCCCACACACCTTACGATAATCGTACGATAATCACGGGAAATCCCGCGATCGTACGATTATCGTAAGGTGTGTGGAAGCCGTGCGACCTCTACTACTGTAAGGTCGCACGACTTTAAACTTACGGACATGTTCGAAAACCCGCCGAGCATCGTACGATGTTCGGCGGGTTTGTGGCATGTCCGTACGATAACAGCCGTACGGGCCGGTGTGCGCAAGCGCACACTGCCCGTTCGGCATTGCGGTCATCGGAAGCCCGCCCCTCAGGGGGCGTGGCTTGCAATCATCGCAAGTACGATCTGCCTATGCAAGATAGGCAGATCGTACGTTTTTTTAAGTACCTTACAATCATCGCAAGACAAAAGTCTTGCGATGGTTGTAAGGTGTGTGCCCAGCCTAAGGCCCCTATAGTACACACATACAGGACCAATTAAGACAGGAGCCATAGTTAGTCAGGTTGAAAAAATACACAAATCCATCAAGTTCAACCTATGGAGATACGGAGAAAAAAAAGAAGAAAAGCCTAAACAGAACGCTATGCCCACAGCTACACCCTGTTGATCCAAAGGAAGGCAAAAAAACCCTATAAAGCACGGTTCAATTTGCTCCAACAGGGGAAGAGCCAAATAATCTTTCAGCATGTCTTTGGAGTTTGGGAAGAAATCCATGTAAGCACAGGGAGAACATGCAAACTCCCATAGTGTCTAACCAGAGTTCGAACCAGGGACCCCCAGTGCTGCAAAGCAGAAGTGCTAACCACAGACATGCCAACCTGCAAAACCTTATTTCAGGGAGATTCCCGTCTCATTAAAAGGGTTAACAGCACTCTCTCAACCCTGCAGCAGTAGATCTCAGTGCCTGCACCTACTCTCAATAGTAGTCTATGCCCGCCCTCTCTGTTCAGCAAGTAGCTTCTTCCTTCTGAGAGCCAAGCCTCGTTCTGAGGCTACTCTAGAGATCACATGACTTTCCTCCAGGAGGCAAGCCTCATTCTGAGGCTACTCTAGAGATCACATGACCTTCCTCCAGGAGGCAAGCCTCACTCTGAAACTTTACCCACTGATATCTTACCGGAAAGGTTTACTCAGAGTAAACCTTTCAGGGAGAAAATGCCTCTCTCGCGGACATCAGGGAGCTGCTGTCCAAAAGAGGGAGACTCCCTGAACATCTGGGAGACTTGAGATCCCTGTAACCACTAAGCCACTGTGCTGTCCATCATTGATCATAAACGTATTATCAAAACAATTACCTTTTTGTTTGTTTTTTTTAGAAAAAAACTTGTTTTCACCTTTTTATTCTCTTTTTTACCTCAGTGTTGCTCTATCTCCTCCATCCTTTTTATAGCTATTTTCTGTCTACATGCAGTTTTAATTAAATTGCTCATTAGATCTTATCCTATCACTACTGGATTCCGGTTTACAATTTGAGTGCAACTTTTTATCTCAATTAGCACCATTTAGATTATGAAAAATTCTAAAACCATCAAAAACTAAATTGACTTGCTAGTATGGCAGATATCTTGTAATGAACATTAGTAATTTCATTCAGAAGCATCTGACTGTTATGTGACAACCCACCCCAAGTCCTCCAGTGATAAGCCCTCTGTGACACAAGCATATTGTAAGGAACTAAAAAAAAATAAAAAATTGGTGTTTATTATTCAGTCAGTATTCTATCACAATATAACATGCAAAAAGCTCTGTTACCACCAGACAACACGTACGTGGCAGACACCTGCATGAGAGCCTCACCCAAGGAAAATAAATAACTGCCTTGTTCTCACTGTTTAATGATGTCAATCACACTCTTTTATGTATAAGGCTTAATAATGGTCATAGATAATCCTGACTTAATGACACTCTCAGACCCTCTGTGCAAGGATCACTTTTTAAGTGGCCCTGTTACTGAAAAGTACATATACTTAAAAAAGAAAACAGCTGGTCGGGGAGTGATTGATATTGTCACCTTTCCTCTAGCTTCCACAGTGCAGGGGGTGACATCCTACTACTTACAAGATACCCAAGAATGGTGAGCCCTCCAAATCTCATGAGAAGATGCTTCAGCACAGTGCTGGGACAGTCTGCACAGTGAGACTTGAAGTACTCTACATTCCATTATTTTAAGAAGGATGACATTACCCTTGCCTAAGAGCCATCAGGCTGATTCCAGCAAAAGGGAAGTATAACTCAGCTGCAGTCACTCTTTGAAAATTCTGACAGCTGTGGATGCTTTCAGAATACAGTAGCCAGAAGGGGGGATTTCTCAATTCATGATCTTTAGTGTTGATAGGAGAATCAAGTTTCTTGCTCAGCTTAAACTTTGCTATACCCTTGTACTCTCTAAGTTCATCATGTGCAATATATGTCAAACAGTGAGGGCTCCTTCAAATCCAATGAAAATAGTGTGAAGAGGAAATGGCATAAGTATTAACCTGCTCTATAAGTGAGCAGTGTCCAGGTCTAAATGACAGTAGGAGGGGTCTCAGGGCCTTTCTGACTACATCTTGTATAAGTGGATTTCTAAATCTAGAAGGCATTTGTACAGCTGCATAATCTGCAAAAGTAATGTTTGCCCCTTGAAAGGACCCCTCTAATCTTTAATTTGCTTTTGCTACACTATTTGAACGGTAAGGCTGGACAAAATGTCAGCACAAATTCAGAGATGGATTGATGATCTACAGCCAGATGATACATAAATAAGCTACATTTTTGTTATTAGTTAGGGTACTTTATTGCAAAATAGTGCTTGCAGCATTTTGATTGCACCGCACTGGACCGTAGGCACAGTTGGCCTTGCGATCCCGTGCGGGCGATCGCATTGCGGCCGGAAGGCGTGGCTACAGTGCCATTCACTTCAATGGCGCGCCACGCCCCCTCCTGCCCCATAGAAAGTGAGCCAGCCGCAATGCGACGCAGTGCTTTCTGGCCAGAATCGGACCGGAACGCACTGCATATGGTGTGAACGAACCCTAAGATTTAACTCCCAAGTTTAGTGTCACTTTAATGTCTCTCTGTTATATATGACTTCTACCCTTTTGATTAGGCTCTGGGTGGATGATCTACAGCACACACAGATGATCTAATTTGTTCTTGGTGTTTTTTTGCTGTTATACTTATATATTATATATTTTGGACTAACAAAAACATTGGGGTCTATTCACGAAGCTGCCGAAGGATCTGGCCGTAGCTTCGGCCGATCCTTCGGCTAGCTTCGGCCCCAGGACCCCTTCGGTTCAGTAGAACCGAGGGGGGTGCTGTACGGGCTATTCACAATAGACCAAGTCGAACTCCTTCTGCACTTCGGGTCAGCCGAACATGCTGAGCATGTTCGGCTGATCCGAAGCCACACGAAGCAAGCCGATGTACGGCGGATTTCAGCCGATGTACGGCTGAAATCAGCCGTACCAGCCTGAAGTGAATAGCCGAACAGTGTTCGGCTCACTTCACTTCTGATCGGTCATTCACTCGGCTGCCCTCGGCAGCTTTGTGAATAGACCCCATTGTGGTGTTCTCTTCTCTCTCCATTTGAAGATTCTTATGACCCAATGTACGGGCATGGAATACTATAGAACTACCGAGATCTAATAACAAAATTTTCTACATCCATTTGGAAAGCCTACCACTGACAGATTTCAGCACCTCATCCACCTTGTTTCTCTAGCAAGAACAAACTAACATGTCACCAAACATTTCATTAATGAACAAAGTCTGTTGCTGTGAAGCTCCTCTTTCTTTCTGTTAAACTTCCCCTTTAGATGGCTGTGCCATTAGTGGTGCAAACCGCTGAGCTTCCACAAGCATGGGGGAAAGTACATGAACTATTATTCCTTTTTTTTCAAGGGGGAAAGCAATCGTTCATCCAAACTGTGTTTATATTATTTTGCTTTGATCTTCAGTGGTGTATATAGATATGCAATGCAGACAGATTGACAAAGTTTGACCTGTCAAATAAATACTGTATATCGTAGTCATGTTATTTGCTAAAGATAAGCTACTTCTTAAATACATTTTTGGTAAAACATATGATAGTATTTACATCTACAGCAGAACGCAGATATAATTAAACTGACAGTTTACACATCTCAAGCCTATAAACATAGTATTAGCCTCATAATGTGCCCCATCGGCTATTTCAAATGCACTCCATTTGTCTCCATATATGCAGGCTAGGCATAATAAACAGAACTATTACTGATTTGAAAAGTTTAGCTTTTTGCAAATAGTCATTAGATAATTCCTCATCTTCATTTCTAACCACATTTCCTGGCTGCTAACCTTTATGTTTTGCCATAGAGTAATCCGTGACATGTTACTAACAAAGGCTAAGCGGAGATTTGTCAAGTGTCTTTGATTTATTTGTCTTTGATTGAGAGCTTGGCTGTACCTTTCTATGCTTTGTAAGAGGCACACAATGCATTGTCATTCTCATATAATCAAATGCTTCTTTAACACATTTCTCCCTCTTTAACCGCTTGAAGGCCAGGTGTTTAGACCCCCTTCCTGACCAGGCCATTTTTCAGTATTCAGCGCTGCGGTACTTTGACTGACATTTATTCCGTCATGCAACGCTGTACTGAAATTAATTTTATAAACAAATTTGGGGACAGATAGAGCTTTCTTTTGGTGGTATTTAATCACCACTGGGGGTTTTATTTTTTACAATTCATTTCACAATGGATATTAGCCATTTGTGTATGGATGTCTGAATGTTTTAAGAAAATGAACCTATATAAATCCAAACTAATTATCTTTGTGTTTTAGTCCAGTCCATAATATCTTTCTAAGTGTAAAAAGCCTGAACATCTCTAAGTTCATCCACAACTACTGATTTACTGTCCCTTTCTGTAAATCTCTATACTGGTTTCCATCAACCTAATAAAAAAATGATGCTTACTATGATTTGCCTTCAAAGGACTCCACAACTTACAAATTAGAAATATTTTTCTGACTTGACTGGAATAAACCTATTCCAACAAGTTTGTGTATCATTAGTGAACTTCTAAATGGCACAATTTGCGTTATAATTTAGGCATGTGTGCATTACTGTGACATTGGTGTGCCTGCCCACAATACCTAAGTTTTACTCATACCAAGGAGACAGCATACATTTCATGTATTATGTGGGGAGAGAATAGCAAATTATAGTGTCTGTATCTCTTATCAGAAAGGCAGGTTGTTACAACTGATGATCTGTTACACAACATTGTTTTCTATAATATTAAGGAACTCTTTTCAAAATAACTTAGTTTAAGTAAGAACGGAAAATGTATTTTTTCCATGAGACCAATTATATATCAGTGTGTGAAATGCTATCCAGGGGTTTCTATTGCCAAAGCATCTGCCCTGGTTTTGTTTAAGGAGATGTCAATCTAGTTCCCTAGTTCGGATGATTTAACAGAATAGCTTGAGAAAAAAATAATTCTATATATTATAGGGATGTTCAGATACCAGTGCTGATACTTGGCATTTTCACGAGAACTACGAGGGTTGCACAGGTTGCAGCTGGGACCTGGCTCTGGCGCTCGACCACTGTCCTGAAGTCTGTATTGTTTTAGAGAAACTGTTACATGACAATAAACAAAACTTTATCAGTACTTGTATCTATGAGTACTTGGACAAGTATCAGTACTTGTACTTGAAAAAATGGTATCACTGCATCTCTTATATATATTTATAAAAACAAAAATCATACATTAAAGCAGGGATGCACGGGTCCCAGCAGCTCCGTATGCTCCTTAAAAATGACAGCTGCCTCCTAACTTTAGTATTGTTCTCTAGTCTAGTCTTGGAGGTGGAAAAGTATCTGTACATGCACTTGTACCGAGTATGGTACTTGGTATCTAAACATCCCTAATTATTATTATTTTATTATTTAATATACTAAAATATATATTTTATGAAAGAAAAATTATACATTATGACTAACTATAAGTATGTTTGTATAACTACAGTTCTGCGAAAACCTTTTTAGCTTATTTCCTGAACTGCAAAACGTTCCCTAGGGAAGTGCTGGCTCAGATGAGGGTGTTGTTAAGCCTAGTACTGTTTACTTTGAGTTAATATGATGTTCTGTGGTTACAGGAACAAACTTGTAATAGGTAAAGCAAACATATCAGACACGGATCAAGTACAAATAAATATTAATTTGAGATTGTAGCACAGGAGGTAAAAGTTGACTGTATTGTCATATGGATATTAGCATAGCAACGTTTATACAAATTGTAACAAGGACACTCCTCTGTAGTCAGGAAATGCAAGTAAAACGCAGTTTATTAAGGGCAAAACACAAAAAGTATCTTTCCATCAACAGGGTAGACCTCCCCTGTTGTACAAGACAGCTTCCTGCAGCAACATAAAGGATAGTCTTTTGTTCACGTAAAGACCAACATTCTCATAATAATCAGCCTTCTTCAGCATATACAGTTCTTGTAGCATATACAGTTCTTAGTAGCTTTCCTCAGCTCTAAGCCTCTCAGTACACCTCTGTGTGATACTCACACTGCTCTCCCAGCAGTGGATCACGGACTCTCTCAGCGGTGTCTAACAGGTCCCTTGGGTCACCGACCTTCCTGACCTCTCCCCTTGTGGGCACTCACACTGCTCTCCCAGCAGTGCGTCCAACAGGTCCCTTGGGTCACCGACCTTCCTGACCTCTCCCAGCCTCCCCCGTGTCCGTGTGCTTCCTTAACACACAACTGCAACACACCTCCAACACTACACTGAGCACTGGGCTGGCTTCCTAATGAGGCTGCTCTCAGCCACCTGATCTGCCCAGGCTGGTCATTGGCAACACCTGGTCCCAGGACTGGAGATCTCATCCAACCCAGAGCTCTAAGAGATCTCCGGTGCTCCAGGTCCCAGCTACAATTAGGAAAACCTGGAAGAATCTGAAAAGCCAGGGTCTTCCTTATAATATGGTTCACATTCTGGACCCTCTCAGCCCCTTTGACTTAGAGTCCTGGGTGCCAAAGTTGCCATACTACCACGGCCACAAATATATATTAAAAAAACCATATCAACAACTACTTCAGTGCATGATCTTCAACAAAAATATATTCTTTATTTAGTACTGGTAACATTAAAATATTTGCTATCTTTCTGTAATACTACCCATACATAGATACATAATGTCATGATATGAACAATTTTAACGACATTGTGTAACTATAAACTCAGTGGTTTGAGTAATGATGACTGTAACAGATGTCATAGATATTAAAAGTTGAGTAATCAGGTTGGAAACTTTTACCAGTTTTCTGGGGGGGTTTTCTGGGTGATATTGTGGAGATCAGCAGGTCCTGTCATTTTCTGCTTATGGGGAGATCCTTCACTATTTTTTCTCTACAGACACATCTACAGACAAAGGGGACCCATACTTCTCTGTCAGTCTCTTTTGGAAAAACATTGAGAGTACTTATGCTAGACCCAATACTGTGTACTTTTACAAGGAAGTCCCCCAGTCAAAGTACTAGCTAGTTCTAAGAAATATGAGTATGAGTCAAGTGTCTTCTGTCTACAGGTCAACTCCTTAAGTTTGATTTGCTAGGATTTCCAACAAAAATTATTTCAATACATTTTAGCATTTATATTTATAAACAATTGTATTTGTAGTGAATGAGAACAATTTATCTAGTCCACATCTAATTGTAAGCTTACAGTATGTATCAATAATGTATAGAAAAAAGTAAAAATCTTCCAGAGACGCAACCCCATTGATATTAACCCTTTGTAGACCTTTATTAGGTAGTCACTGTCAGTTCCCAGATCCGTAACTAAAAAGAAACAATGAACCAACATACAACTGAGCCTACAGAAAGTTCAATCTGCAGAAGTTACAAAAGGATCAGGACAGCAAAACAAGTACATTTTATTGTACCCAGATGTATCAAAATATATAAAAAATTGAAGAAACATATTGCACCTTACCCTCCAAACACCAATTAAAAACTAATTGACAACGTTGTCCAATTCATTCACACCATCCACTCATTCAGGCGGGCCCCACACATTTTCCAAGAAAGGTATCCGATAGAATGTACTCTATATGAGGAGAGTCAAAAAAAATTAAAGTTGAAATTTAGTGGTAAATGTCCACAGTCCTATTCCTTGGACAAATTTAAAAGTAATGTCACTCTTTCACTTCCCATATTGGTTGTTAACTTGTATGTATGCCGATGTTCGGGGCTGTTAATACCATATGAAGGACCTATAATTGACAGAGACACTTATTGGGAGACACTTTTTGAGAGACAGTTGTCAGTTTCAGCGACCCAATCAAAGATGTATCAATAATGTACCTGCAGCAGTATCTCACTCCAGATCCCGCACCACTCAATGAGGTACATGGTGGAAGGACCAGTGCTGCCTGTCAACTTTAATGAGCTTTTGTAGTATGCACAGGCAGAAAACTATGCACCTCATTATCACAACGGTCCTTTTGACCTCACAACCAACCGATGTTGGACTGAGTCAGTAGAGTGGCTGTCTGAGCAAAGTGCCAGCGATAAGAGGGTTCATAGAACACTGCAATCTGAGTGCATGTGCTATGAATAAGTGCCTGTATCCTGGAAAATGCATGCTTAATAACTAATTTTTGCCTTCCTGTAAATTGTTGGATTCAGGTCAGTCCTGATCTGTAGATTTGTATTGTTATGAACAGAAAAGCACAATTAGTGTAAAGTAGCTCTAGGTAAGAGGCTAGGTAAAAGGCCTGTGTTTTTAATCCTAAAAAAGGATTCACAGAAAGAGATGCCCAGAGCAAAAAAAGGATAGATGCAGGGCCTACATGACTGGGTATAAAGGATGAGTGTACTTTAAAACAAAGCGCACGTATCATTGTTGCCACCGCCCCTGGCCTAATTGAGCCCACCCTCCCCCTCCACAAACCTGTACTTACTGGGATCAAATGGGTAAAGTTCTGCTAGTTCTGTAAATGCAAATTACATCTTTAAAGATTTTTATACGGCCATCACCCATTGCAGCCAGGAGGGGGAGACTGACAGTACTGGATGGCAACAAACAATAGAGCAGTGGCCCTCAGATCACAGTAAGTACAGATCTGTGGAGAATGAGGGAGGGGTCATTTAGGTTATGGGAGGGGAGCAAAAAAGTTAACTTTGTTTAAATGTGCACTTATTCTTTAAATGTTTCTGTCAAATGGAGGGATTCCCAGATTGGTGGAGCTGATTGGAATTAGGAGGGGTTTCAGGAGAAGATCTGGGGAGGGACCAAGCAGTCTCCAGTTGGCTCCAGAGTCACACAAACTTCCTACTCTCCCACATTTTGTTATGCTATGTGTGGTTAAGGGCTTTTTCATATCATGTCAGTTGTGCTGTGTTTTTTGCACATCACTGCACATTTACGTGTGAACATGGTTACACCATACATGTGTATACCATGTCAGTTATGCTGCTTTGAACTCGATGGACTTGAGTCTTTTTTTCAACCTGACTAACTATGTAACCATGTGCTGTGGTGTGCAGAAAAATGCAGCTCAATGGACATGGTGGGAAAAAACCCTAAGGGGTCTATTCACAAAGCTGCCGAGGGCAGCCGAGTGCATGACCGATCAGAAGTGAAGTGAGCCGAACACTGTTCGGCTATTCACTTCAGGCTGGTACGGCTTATTTCAGCCGTATATCGGCTGAAATCAGCCGTACATTGGCTTGCTTCGTGTGGCTTCGGATCAGCCGAACATGCTCAGCATGTTCGGCTGACCCGAAGTGCAGAAGGAGTTCGACTCAGCCGATCCAACATCTGGATCGGCTGAGCCGAACCTCCGGCAGGCTTC